>NW_019384387.1:680071-707045 GCF_000671375.1 Centruroides sculpturatus | reverse complement strand
CGGTTTTCCCATTCATCCACAGCATCTTTTTTCCAGCATCACCACATTCCTGTCATTTAGTTAATGTATTTTTTGTGGGGTTTTTTTTTCTTCCCCGAATTTTTCTTATATCCATTCATTACATTTTTGCCAATTTCATAAAGAACTTGCCTATAACTAACTTGAGATCGTTATATAATTACTAATCTCACTTTAGCAATAACTAAAACTCATTTCTAACAAACTTTCTCTTTTAGCTCGAAGATCAATTTGTAGAAGGGTGAAGGAAAGGGGGAGAAAAAAAAACCTTTAAAAATTAGATCGTAATTTAACCTCGTAAGAAACAACTTCAACAAAAAAAGGAGAAGGAGGGGGTCCATTTTAGTGTATTTCAAAACCAACAAAATCGAAGTACAAGTTAGCAAAGTGGTTTCTAGCAACCCCAACTTGTAAATCAAGGTTAAGGTTGTGTACCACTCTATCCAGTGTGTGTGGGGATGATTTAGATGGAAACGTCTACTAAACAAGGCTGGTTTCTTTCAAAAAAAAAGTAGAAAAAGAAACCGAGCTTTCCAACTGCAAATATATAGCTACTTACCTAAATATAGTTTTTTTTTTTTATACCTTATTTTAAAGATTTAAAGAAAATTAGGTAAGGGTAGAGTTTATCAATAGTAAATGATTCAACCCCCATTTGTAAGGTGACTACATACTTCATAGTGGATAACCAACAAGCCATAAATAATTTGGGAGACTAAAAAATCTCACTAGTTACTACCCCCAACAACCCCTCCCAACGAAAAAGGGAGAGGATGAATTCAGAGGAAGAAAGATTTTAAAATTTTCATTTGCTTAAAGAAATATCATCATCCATCTGAAATTTCCTGACACCAGACTTACAAGAACATGCAAAAGAGGAGAACACCTTTTAGAAAACTGCAGATCTTTTTTTTATACATATAAAAAAAATATATATATATATATTTTATTTCGGGTTTCGGTTTTTGAGTAGTAAAACGTCAAGTTTAGACGAGAAATATGATTAATGACATTTTCTTTTCTGTATTTGCTCTTACTACAGAATGTATATAAGATCTATAAATGCAAAACCATATTTTTACTTTAGATCTTAAGAATTTGTAAAGAAGAAGAGAGGAAGAATAAAAGCAACTCTTCTTAGGTCAACGTTTGTAATGAGTTTAATACACCATACAAGCTTGATTTTTTTTTTGGGGTGGGGAGAATTTAATTTTTATGAGCATCTTTCTGAGAGTTAAGAGTAGACCTCCTCCTCTTTTCTACAGCATCTAACTCGTTGTCATTTAGTAAAAAAGACTTTGAATGAGGTTAGGATAATTCGAAAATCACGAGTTTAATAAATGTAGAAAGGCATTGAGAATTTATAATATTAAAATATGAGGCTCTTAATTCTATATTTACGTATTAATATACATCAGAAGTTGGTTTAAAGCGTAAAATCCTTCTATAAAACACTACAATAAATAAATAAGTTTTTAAACACCAGAAAATTAAGTTTATTACTTAGTAAAATATCCCTAATTCCCTAAAAATTCGTTCATATACCTGGGAATTCTCTTGATTATTCAAAATTCAGGTTATATTCCCGTACATAAGGTGTTGAAAAGCTCATAAAATTAATTCTTCAGACGTTTCAATAATAATAAAAAAAAAAAAAAGAAGAAAGGTTCTCTTCTATAAAATTCCTGTTTAAAAAAAAGAAGAAAAATATTTAATATCATCTTCATAATTCTTCCAGAAATTAAGTAAAAATCTGGAATTTCTAGACGATATAATGCAAAGAATCGATTAAAAATACACCACAAATTATCAAGAAAATAACATTACCTCCGGGAAATTCTTCTTTATAAAAATTCGAGCAAGTGCATTGGCGTATATCCCGAAGCAATGTGTAGTTATTGACTACGTAATAAGAGCAGATGAAAGAGAATCTATAAACAGAGAGGATAAATGATGACAGGTCAGGTATATAAATGTTGGCGGAGAACAATAGTGAAGCTTCATGAATTACCGATTTGGTGGCTTGAATGAGCAGTAAATCACTCCACCTCCCAGCGGAAGATAAAGTCGGTGCCGTAATTCGCTATAAACGTATCTAAGTAAAGGGCCTCCGAATGGAGGGTACATTACGTTACTACGTTCATCACTATCTGCCCGGGGAATCCATAAACCTCACTTGTCTAACCCCGGGTGGCATTTCTGCTTGACTTCTCTCTATGGCAGGTGGTAGATGTCATCTACTCTTGTACCTTATCTTGTTTTGGATTTTGGGGTGTTTGCACTTTTTTTTTTATTTTCTCCTCCCCGTAACCTATCATCTGTCTTTCCGTTAATGCTGCTGTTTATTATGTTAACTTTAAAAAGGTGTTTCTTTTTTTTAGCCTCGGGTATAGAGAACGAGAAGGAAGAATTACTTATTTTAATGAATTGTTTCTTGTAGGCACGATTGTTCTCCTATGTCTCCCTATAAAACAAGACCTTACCGGCTTAAATAACGCTGTTAAATCGAATATTTTAATGTTTATTAAACCTATAAAACATACCTTGAGATTTATTTAATAATTTTAGGTTTATTAAACCTATTAAGCATAGTTTAAAACTTATTAAAATCGTAAATTATACAACGAGGTGTATGTAAACTAGTTAACTATATGGTTTAGACATTTATTAAACCCGTTAACAAACATTTCCAGACTTATTAAAACCATTAATAAACCTAGAAACTATCATTTTATATTTATTAAACCAATTAATAATATATTTTAAATTTAATTAACTGGTTAATCATACTAATTGAGGTTTATTAAAACCATTAACTATGCAATTTGTAAGTTATTAGTTTGTTAAACCGTACAATTTAAGGGTTTAAATAAGTAATTAAAGGATTAAGTGATTTAAAAAACCTTAACTAAAACTAATATTTAAAGTACTACAAATTAAAGGGTATTTGTTTTCTATAGCCTTAAGGCTTCCTGATACTATAAAATAAATTATAAATTATACAAAACTTAGCCTGGGATATATTTGAATCGGAAAATATGAGTATCAATCACTGTCTAAAAAGTGCAGTTCTTTAACCGCTCGAATCTACATGTTATCGGAAAAATACGTCAAAACAGATGGAAAAATCAAGAAATATATGGAAAGTGTGAACCTCTACAGCATCTGATACTCTAAATCTTTAATTTTTTCCCCCGTTTTTCACGTTAGATATATTAATTTATACGAAATTCATCTAAAGAAATAAACTTTACAACTCTTTATTTATAAATATATTAAAGTTTAAAGGCCAAAAAAAATATATTTTTTTTAATTAATAATAATAATTGTATAAAATAAGAGAATTAATAGCCATAATCAAAGGAAAAATGTGTAAAATTTTCTTAAATAAATTATTAAAAGATCGCAAAACAATGACGTAACAATACATACATTGTTAGATATCGACAAATTATATAAACAACGTAATAATAACGTTGGTGTTATGACGATGACGTAACAATTAATATATTCAAACGATTCTTATAAGCATTGTTAATAAATAATACGAAAAAAACATTGTTTTTCGTAACAATAATTTCGTTGACGTATGATGACGTAACAATTACATTATTATTATTATTATTTGAGCTTTTATTACACATTTAAGATGACGTAATAATTAAAATATTTAAATAATTTTAACATTGTTGGAAATTGACAAATCGTATGACGTAACAATGAAATTTTTAAAATGACGTAATAATTAAAAAAATGAAATTGATCTATTCTAACAGACAATAATAATAATAAGAATCGATGACGTAATAATTACTCGTGTGACGTAACATTACTAACTTTTATTTAGATGATGACGTAACAATTAAAGCTATTTAAATTCGTTTAAAAAACTGACAATTTATATAAATGACGTAACAAAGAAAGCAGTTTTAAAATTTTCTGTTGAGACGAAGAGAAAGAAAATATATAAAAGTTGGAATTGTGAGGAGGATAGAAAGAAAAATAATAATAATTTATACGAAAACTAAATGGGCATTAGAAAAGAAACAAATATATGTTCTGCGATCTTGAAAATACATTTGACAAAGTAAGATGAGACGACTTATTGGACTTGATGTAGACAATAAGTATTGACTGGGAGGATAGAAAAGATTAATTTCTGACACATACAAGGCAAACATAAAAATAAAAAGAACAGATTTACAGGAATACTTTCAGGATAGGATGCTAAATAAAGGATAGACTCTACGATAAATGAATTATTAATAATTAAAATTTTATTTATGTCAGCAATTTCCAACCCGTGGTACATGTACCATTACTAGAATTCCTACAAGTGTTATATAATTCTTACGTATATTTTTCATATTTATACACACATTTTGACCTTCTCTTACATCTTTCTTACCTCAAATAATTAATTATAAGCTATTAAAATTATTTTTATACCCTCTAAGCGATATAAAGTTGTAGAAATTCTCCAACTCGATCATCTTCCACGTTCTAACTGCGTTTAACGAGTAGTTAAATCTACTCTTTCCATAATTTTGTGGATAAAAAAAAGTGTAAAAACATTATAAATATTTTAATAACTTTAAATCCCTGTAAGAGTACGAGTTCTTATATACCTGAGAACAACATTATCCATCTGCTAAATGAAAGAGTCAACTTTATTAAATATTTGAAGAAGAATTATTTTTCACCTCTCTCGCTCTAAAACAGATTGTTTTAGACCTCTTAATAAATCACCATAAACCTTCTACAGATTAAAATATATTTAAATGAAAATAAGATCAATTATAAAACTCAGGAAGTCGTGACGAAGAAGGGAAGATGCAAGATTTTGAAGATTGTGTCAGACGTGACAAAAGAGTGGATGATGCAATAAAAGTTGGATTTACAGCAGAAAATCACACATGAATAATTAACGGCTTGGTTCCTAATTAGGGTAGTAAATCTTTGACGATAGTTTTTGCCATCTGGGATTATCCTACCACCTTGAATAATAAATGGATGCCTCTTTTCTGATAATGGCCGCCATTGACATAAATCTGCAGGGACGTAATACCAGCATCAAGAAGTGAACGATAAGCCCTCTGTAATGGAGGGGAAGACAAGCACCCCTTTCACGACTCCCTATATGACAGATGTGACACACGATAGGGCCTATGGGTTACGCACAATTCATTTTAAGGCTCTGATTTCTGACAAGATTGCGGGTGAAAGGTTTCCGGGGCTTGTACTGTCACATTAATGTCTATATACTATATATAAAAAAGAATTTATCGTCGAAAGAATCCCAAGCGATTCTTTCTTAACCCCTAATACGATTGAAATGCATTCTGCTTACCGCAATCCCTTCGATAGGGATTTACACTTCTTCGAGTAAGGATAGAAAAATTTCACATGAATTTAAATTAATTCAAGGATGTAGAAAATTGCCAAGCCATAAAAATAAAATCTTCCACCTTTTCTTAACTTTCCAACTATATTTTTGAAGATTACATTCATATTGCAATGTGGAGAATCTCTGAGTACTTCCAGCTTAACAGTAACCTTAACAAGGTTCTTTTATGGAAACATTTTCTATATACAAGAGCCTTATTTACGTTTGAAAAATGTTTATCCTGATAAATAAATGTTCAGGATAGAATTCTTATGTGAATCTCTTACATAGATCATCGCTACAATACGCGAAATTTAACCAATTATCTCGAATATCTTAGGGGTTTTCACCATTAAATCCATTGATGAATAAGGATATTCATCAATGTTTCTTTCAAATTATCCTTATGAATTAATTTTTTGCAATGCACAGATGGATGTACGGAGCCAGGAAACGAAGAAATGTTATTTTATTGAAATGGTTAGATATATTGGGCATAAAATATTCTTTTATTGAAAAGAGATGCTTCTATTGTAGATTTACAAGTATGAGAATCTTCAATACGTAGCCTATTTTCATGCCTTCATTCATAGAATGTCAAGGATGCAGTATCGAAGACAAGATTCAAATCCACTTGTCAAAGTACTTGTCATCCAGATTTCATAAAGTTACTCAAAAAGTGCGATATATTTACGTAAATAACTAAGATACCCGGAACGTTTCGTGCTCTTATCTAACTTTTTTTTTTTTTTTTGGAGGTCTTATCACCATAGCAATGGCGGTTCGCGTAAGACAAAGTAGAGTGTTGCGTGCTACGAGGATGGTGCGAATGTAGCAGATGTTGAGAGTAGTCCAACAGTGTAGCAAAGCTTTTAATATTTCAAAACAGTGAGTACAGTACGGTTAAAAAGGAGTTTTCAAAAATAAGCAACCAAAGTCTAAGAAATGAAGGTTACCAAAAAGAAGAGAAGAGGAGGAGGAGGAGGAGGAAACAAAGCATGAGAAAGAAAAGAAAAAAAGTACAAGCTCCTCTCAATAAGTACGAACCAATCTTGGACTCGATCGAAAAATATGATCCACTCCATCAGTCATAAACTATGTTAGAATGGGCTGAAGCCCTCAAAAATAGGAAAAAAAGTGAAAAAAATCCGCCTAAGGTTTAACAGGATGCAGTGATTGAAGAGAGGTGCTCTCCATCAATTTGAAAGACGTCAGAACTTCTACCTTTTCTTAAATTTATATATATATATATATATATAATATTTTAGTACATGCCAAGAGATGGCGTCTATGGTATAAAAAATCAACGCCATCTCTCGTTTGTAAAACCAACTAAGGGGTAGTAAAAGAGTGGAAAGAAGTGGCGAGTTGATTAGAAGGCTTTTGGAAGAGAGGTGGATTGATTGAAGGTAGAAAATTACTTAAATGATTTCTTCTTAAAAAGAATTTTTCTTGTTGAATTAATTAGTTTGTGTAGATAGTGATAGATTGTAGGAGGAGAGGAATTCTATTTAAGTATCTTGTCCGTTTTTAATTGAAGGTAAGAGTTGGGATAAATGAGATTATATTGCTAGAAAAGTCTCCATTTGAAAATCTCATTAAAATTCCTGCTTTTCAATTTCGAATGATCGTAGAGAGACATAAAATTGTTCAACAATAAAATAAAACACTTGTGCAATCGTACGAAGCTACTTTACAACCATTTAATTCTTGTTATAACTTTAAAAAAAAAGAAGAAAGTTTTAATTTAATTAGTAACTGCTACCAATTATACTCATACAAGTTAAAAATGGAGCCTCGTATAAAGTCTCTTATCATAATATTTTAGTAGAAAGGAAGCGCTTTCAATATGTATTTAAGACCTTATAAATGTAACAAGAATTGGGATATAAAACCAAAAAAAAAAAAAGATCTATGAGGCTGTTAGTAGCCTCATAGATCAATCTGGACACGTTCGGTAGAAGGATTTCTTCATGGTGTAAGCTCGAAATTCATAATTGATTCGGATGTTAAATCTTACAAACTACAAATCTAGGTAATAAATGGCAATATCTACGCCTTATATACTAAATTCTTGAGGATATATAAGGGTAAAATTTGTATATTAGTGACTATCTGAAGGGGTGGTTTTATTTATAATCATACTAGAGAATGATTATGAAGAAACCCCTCTTTCAGATTTGGAATTTCTCAATAATATTTGGCAGTTTCGAGAGCCTTAATTTATAAAATAACACCATTTGCTCAATACAAGGGATGTTCAATTAGAGGTTGTATGCACCCTATTAAGTTGGAGAGCCTTTAGATAGAGTCTAACTATCTATAAGGCTTAATAGGTATATAAGGGTTCAATGAGGCAATTTAATAAGGTTAAATTCATACAGAACCACATTTAAGAGTGTAAACACGTTGTAAGACTTATAAAGCCTATTTTTAACTCGTATTAACATATTTTGCCGCTATTTTTCTAGCCTTAAAGATTATCGAAAATGTAAAATCTAATGTTCACGAAGGAGTAACTTCATATATGCTAATTCCAGACTTCATAATAGGATAATAGTTTTGATAAATGAGGTCTTAAACTCATTAAAAAACCGAAAATTTTATTAAAAAAAATAACCTGACGGGGTCAATCGTGAGATGTTCAATGGTATAAATTTCTTCACGGTTGAACTCGTACGCCTCATATTTTGTTGGTAGACGAGTTTGAAAAGTGAGGAAAATAAACAGGAGGAATAGAAGCTTTGGAAAAACCCGGTTAACATCATACTTGTACAATAAATCTTTTATCGTCGCAACGTTCTATAATAAATAAGCAAGTGCGGCATTTCTATGAGGTCTGTTTAATTCTAAGAATGACGTTTGTAAAAGAACAGGCGTTTTTTACGTTAAAATGAGAAAAATTGTCGGACTTTTGTACGAATAGGAGTATTGGATTATTCTTCAATTTGATACGTGCCAGACGGAGTAGAGGGCCTGAAGTAAAGGAGGAGAGAATAGAAACAGATTGAATGGTCCGTTGTACTTTTGTCATTAATCTTGTCAATGTGTCATCGAATACATTTTTCCCCCTCCCCCTTCTTTTTCTTCCGGAAAAATAAGTGTTTACCCCAAAATGGATAAAGTTGGAAAAGCCTCTTTTGCGGTTAGAGAAAGTTAAAATATATTCTCATATTTAAGCGCATAATCTTTTCAAGTTTACCTCGTTCCTCATCTTTCTTTTTTCTTTTCTTTACTTTTTTTTTTATTCCTCAACTCGTTTCATCGTTTATTTCTTGACTATTTTCATCATTTTTCATCTTTGATTCTCCTCCCAACTTCTATTTCTCAAACACTTCGGATATAGCTCCTCACCTTTCAGCTTTCTTTCTTTATTTACTAACTTTTCTCCCGTCCTACACTCACTTCAATTACATTCAGATCTTCTATAACCCTATTTTCTTTTCATTCCACACTTTTTCCTTTCGACATTCTACTTGTAGTCTTCATCTTTATTCCTCACTACTCTTCGCTTTTGTTTCTATGCATTCATCTCTCTTTTCCTCTCATTTTATTTTCTCACTATTCGGTCCCTTTCTTCGTCTTTCTCCTCATTATACAACATTACAACTTCTCACTTTTATTCCTCGTTATTCTCTACTCTTTCGTGTTTTTTGTTCCTCTTTCTTTCACTCACTCTTCATTTTCCTTTTCTCCTTTATGTTCCTCATATTTTCATTCGTCTTATCTCAGATGTCATCACGTCTTTCTCCATATTCATCTTCCTCTTCCTGTCCTCACTTTCTAACATTTTTCATTACATATTCCTCACTATCCATCCTGTATTTTCATTTTTATTTCTTTCAGTATTCGTTTCCTCATATTTTTATCCTCATCCTAACACTTTTCATCCTCACATCTACAACATCCCTTTCGTTTTCTCTCAAATCTTTTTATTCACTCAACCTCTCGCATCCTTGATCAGTTAGTTACATTCTGGCATCATCTCCATTTTCACTTTCGTCTCTCCAACCCTATAAAATGTTTGTGATCAATCTCCATCCTCCTCCTCATCACATAACTACATTAATAAACATTTTCTCATTTTTAAAAATGCTTTTAATTAGAAGGAAAAAAAGATGAAAATTTCTACTAAAGAGAGAAAGAGAGAGAACGATGATAAAGAGGAGGAAGAGAAAAAAAATCAGTTTAAGTGATGTAAATAATTCAATTTGGAATGAGTAATAAAGAGACAAATCTACTTTTCAAATCAAAATTGACTCCGTAAATGTTTTCTGTTGGAAACTGTTGAAAAAGTTCTAAAAACTTCCCTCGAATTAAGGAAAAGAATTAAAAAAAAAGAGGAAAAGAACATTTATAATTCTCTTAAAGTACACTCATTGACGATATTTCCTCATTAAGTGGTCGTCGAAGTTCAAAAGTGGAGTAGAGTGTAAGTTGGCGCCATAGGAAAACGAAGAGGCGAAGGAGGAGGAGGAGGAGGGAAAGAAAAAAAATTAACATTAAAAATTCGAAAAATCCTTAAAAATGGATTTTTCGGATATTATTTTCAAGTGGTCTTATTTTTTATGTTCAAAAATAAGAATTTAATACCATAATTCCGGAATTATGATTAAAAGAATCGTTTCTTTCGGTTTTTATTAGTTGCAATTAGACACTTCCGCAATATGAAGTAAAGACTACTATTGCCGTTATGTGTGGTGATTTACTTCGTTACATCTACCACTCAGTTCAATGAACTGAAAACTGCAAGAAAAATAAGAAAAAAAAAGGAAGACGAAACTGAAGCTCTCACTCGCAACTTAACGGTCTTTTCTTAGGGGGGAAAGGCCCTAAAATTCGAAAATTACTCTTGAAAAAAAATCGATTCATCAACACCGAAATGATAAGAAGATAATTAAGGAGTATCTAGATTAATCGCTACAGAATACAGAAGAGATTTATCCATTTAAAACCGACACTTTCCAACCTCTTACTTCATACGAGGAAGTTAGATTGTCTTAGGAGTTCGCGGTCCACTCGTTGAGAAAGCGTTTTGAATGCTTACCATTCGTGCAAGATAAATTTATCCAAGTAAATAAATTCAATTCATGCCACAATGCATCCCAGAACTATTAGAATAATGCGTTAAACACGTTTTAACAAGCGATAAAATTTCAAGCGAGTGATGACGGAAAATGAAAAATAACAACAGAGGAGGAGGAGGAGGAGGAGGATGAGGAGGAAAAAAAATTTAAATATTAACAATTGAATATTTTACGTAATTTTATATTATATATATATATATATAAGACGATAAACAAAAGGGGAAAGTACGAGGAAAATATATTTACGTTAAAAAATTGGAAGAGGCAGACTGGCTCAATGCAGGTGTTCCTACCTTTAGTAGAAGCAAAGTGGGAGGGAGGAAAGGAAAGTAAAAGGGGGGAGAAATAAAGGTGATTTACAAACCACTAAAAAATAGAAAGGAGGAAAAGCAACGAATATTGCCACAAGAATCCATTTTTCTTTCCTGGTATAGCTAGCTTGTAAATCCTAGTAATGGGTGTGCAATAAACTACAAATACCCAAGTAGTGTGACGAGACGAATGGCTACTGCTGCACGTATTCTTGCAGGGCTCATGCTCAACATCTTGTGCTTCGTGAAACACACTTTGATGTTTTATGTCAGCGGCCAAGAGTGGGCAGTAAAGATGTCGGTAGGGAGTTTGGACTTTACTGCCAACATGTCTTGAATCTCAATGCTTTGCTTTTTTTTCCCCTGCACTGACACGATCCTCTTTCTCGCAATAAAATAAGTTGTTAATGGAGTTTAAAATTATGAAATTAGTTCGATGCTTGTTCCCTTCCTTTTCAATGATTATTTCTGTTTATACTCGTCGTCGTATAATAATTAGGGAATTTTTGTTTTCCACAAGGAAAATCTTACATCCCTCAAAATAGAAAAAAAATTCCTGAAATATTATCAATTTAATATCTAATTTCACCGTTTTATTCGGAAACTTTTTGAATTATTAAGTTAGGAAATTCTCTCTAAATGCAGGAAATATCCCTAATCACCAGGGATTTTTCTCGCATTCAGGGATAAAAATTTGAAAAATCCCCAACTTTTAGGGATATTTTTAAACTTGGGGATAACTATCATAATGAGATTAATAAAACGTAATTAGGGATTTAATATTTAGGGAAATACCATAAATATTAGGGATATTTCCCTAAAATAATTTCAACATTTACACGCATTTCCTCGCAGAAAAATTCGTTTTCTCACATGCTTAAAAAAATAATGTCGCAAAATGACCCCTAATGATTAGGGATATTTCCTTACGAATGTAAATAATCTCAAAACCCACGTTGACATTTAACTCGAATGACAGAATCCATTAATAAATGAAGTGTAATATTAGTTTTTCATATTCGTTTCTGGAACGAGAATTTTTTCGAATTTATTAAAAAATTTTATACTTATTTATCCTGTATTTTCCAGGTTTATACCCTAAATAAACCTGGAAAATACAGGGTAACTCCTATAAAAGGATACCGAACAGATTAAGCTGGTTAAGTACATTAAAAAATCAGTTCCCAGTACAGAAATTAAGGAGTTAAGTTAGGAGGGATCCAGATTTATCTTCCATCATAAATCAAACGAAATGGATTATGTAGTCGCATGTAAATGGATAAAATTGGCTAATTCGGAGAAGGAACCGCCGGTATAAAATTACATAGTCTGAAACGTTACTCAATGCATCATTCGATGCAACAATGGATGCGGGGACATCAGTTAGTTACCCCACTTTTTATCCTCTCCTAAAAATTTTCATCGCCTGTCTCTCTATCTAGAAAGTCTCATAAAGGATGGGATGCTGAAGGAGTTCGAAAATTGGGTCATCGTTCATCAGTAGACGATGTCAAGTGATGAACAGTTGGAAAAAAAGTTTTATATCTCGTTAATTTTTAGGGAAAGCTCCACTCATCTTTAGGTAAGATGCTATAGAATTTTTGTATAATTTCTAAGTTTTTAAAAATCATTTGAAGTTAGGAATAGGTTTAGGTGAGTATAGGTTTTTGGATGTTTTAGGGTATGGATAAATTGAAAATCCGTGATATTTAGGGATAAAAGACGTAACTATACTTACTTTTAAAATAGAAAAAAAAATAAATAAAATAGCATGTGTTTTAGGGAGAAAAAACAAGGAGAATGTTAAAGAAAACAGGGGACACAAATTAATTTCTACGAGATCAATTTATAGTAATCCTATTAATCAATAATCCGTATATCATCAGTAAAGAACGTAAGGATATACACGAGAGAAAACACACAGCAAGAATTAAAACAAAGCTACAGTACACCACGTATTCATTATCAACACACCCCCTTCTACAAAAGGCACAAACGTTACTCTAATGACGTCAATATCCCGAAAAATCCCGGCACGGAATGAAAAAGAGGAGGATGATAGGGGGGAAAAAAAGGAGAAGAATGTAACCGCGAAACGGAAATTAATTCTCCAGTCGTGAATCATAGCCAGACAGCCCAATAGACCTATAGAGGGCCTAGAAAGAAGCGAAACTGTCGTGTGTAAATCAAACGGCCTCCCGAAGAGCGGCTGTATGTCATGGTCTGTAGCAAGTGGTTAAACCCGGTAGCAGCTCGAGGGAAGGTTAACCAAGTTATGTATTTTGTAGTAGCTTTTTCTTCCCTACATAGATGCTGAAAGGGAAGAAAGTGAAGATAGCCCGGGGATGAGTATGGTGCTTGAGTTAGTAGATGACCGCCCTCCTTTTAAGAACTGGTTCGATCATAAATTAAGCTTCTTTCCGTCTCTCTACTTGATATACGGTGCCATTAGACCGACTATAAATAAACATATAAAGGGGAATTTGGTTAAATTTAGGGTCGACGGAGCGGCAAACAAGGGCATAAATCCGTGCTGTCCGACACAACTGTTCTGCATAATATTACCAAGTGTAAATATATTGCTGTCTCTGGGTCGGATGTTAGATGTTTGCCGCTCTGTCGTTACGTCACATCGTGAACTTCTTTTGTAATTTATTAATGTAGAGGTGTAAAGCTGTCTAATATGTTCTCCGTATGCCATTCTAGAATTATGCCCCACTTCTCTTCTACCTCGCTAATATCGTCTGATGGAATTCTTGTAACTCTATCCGTTGTGGCATACTTCCTTTATTCTTTCTATTTTATTTTACTTGTTAATAAGCTTACTTCCATCCTCTCGAGTCCGTTTGCCACCATTGATAGTTGCATACATCCCAGTAATGCTACTAGAGTAATAGATTCCATCCCCTTTGTATAATTGTTTGATTTTCTATGTTACGTTAATAACAAACACTGAAACCAGCAGTTTATACACACCTACACTTAGTAATGGCAACTAAACCCTTGTTACTGAAGTAAAACCAATGCTTATACATTAGATCTATAGGTCTGTTTCATATGCTACTACAGTAACACAGATTTAACTAAGAAACGTACACCCCCTTAAACAATTCTAAACCCATTAAACATCGAATTAATCATATTAATAAAGTAGAACTAGCATTTATATTTAATCTACAAGTTGCTCCAAGCGAAGAAAATCGGAAAGTCTTGTTACAATGGCAACAAATCCCCTTCTTAATACCTTTATAAGAACAAAATTGGATGCTGTCGTTTTATAAAGCATCCTGGATGAGTTGCAGCTGCTGCCAACGACTTGTATCATTTAATAAATCACTTTTGAAAAAGGGGGAAAGGAAAAAAAAAGAAAGCTAATTTATTATTTTCTTAACAATTTCCGAACGGATTGAAGGGGGGGAAGGACGAAAGAACAAATAAATAAATAAGTTATAAACAAATCGAAGTATCGTTAAGTAACGAAATCGAATTACGTCATTCAACAGTGATTTGTTGAATCTTATGATTTATCTAACGATATTTTAAAGATGTCAAGAAACTTTAAAATATTTTATTCAAAAGAATGAATAGATGATGATGATATTTTTTTTATTTTAAGTATTTTTTTTCTCTCTCCTCCCCCTCTTCCTTACGTTTTAGTAAGTATAATTCGATACTTCCCTGCATAGCAGGTGAGTAAATTTTGTTTACTCCTCTTCTCTCTCTCTCACCTGCGTGCCTTTATCTGCATGTTGAATTATATTCTATATATCTATATATAAATATATATATAGATATAAAAAAAATATTTACTGTTTATGTAAATTTTTGAAGGGTTTCTATATGTAAATTGATACCATTAACGAAATATGGAATGTTTGTAATATATGGAAGGTNATAAAAACAACTGACACTTTCTTTTTCTAATTCCACAATTTAATTTATTTGATAAAAATATCCTAATTTCAAATTCATAAAGATCTTCAAATAAAGCAGAGTCCTCTAAACGGTCAATAAGGTCAAAAACTAGTATGGTAGACACCTTACTAGTTATTGGTTGCTGATTAAAAACAATTCATTAACAATTATTAGTCCAATAGGTTATATATATGACAGTTTGGGATGATGTAAATTTGTCTGCTAAGTAAATCTCTTCAATAAAAATAGTATGTTAATACTGGCTCATCAGATTCTTATTTATTATTATTATTATTATCTATATTAACAATAGGAAAAGAGTGGATAAAAAGTCACATAAAGTCAAAAAAAGTTTGAAAATGCTCAATATATAGTAGTAATGATATTAGATAAAAATCTTTTCTGTTTTAATATAATATATAGTAATGCATCCCTGAAAATTGTACAAAAGTCTAAATAATTGAAAGATGCTTACATGCAACTCTATTGAGATGCACATTATAAAGGGAGTTTTGTTCCTAGGAAAAAAAAAAAAGAGAAAGATTTTATAGTTTTTAAAAGTAGGAAACTATTACATATTCATTGTAAAAAATATTCAAATTAACAAAAAACACTACTACTTGAGATGAAAAAACTGTTTATATGTTGGTTAAATGCAAATTTGGCATACAAAATGTAAGGTATCAAAGTGTTATGTACAAAAGAGCAAATTGCCAAGTGAAGAAGTATCAATATTATATTTTAGTTAAGACATTTGTCAGAATAATTAATAATTTTATTATTATTCATCAGTTTTAAATCTAAATTACAGACAAGATTTCAGAGATTTAAAATGATATTGGTTACACCTTTGGTATAGAACACTACAAAATAGTTAAATCAGCTTATATTTTATCATCATTGATGTAATCACTATATTAATATTAAAAGAATGTTTTTTTTTCTAATGTTAGGTTAATTAATTAGCAATAAATCATCTTAACTATTTTAAAAACATTTATGTTAATTTTTCCATTTTAATTTCAAAAGTTAATGCTGTTTATCAAATCTTATTAATTTTTAATGGATATTGTTGGTTAAAATATACTGTAACTTATTTAGATTAACATAAAATTTTATACATTAATGAAATTAAATTAAAATACTTTTTATATAAAAATTTTATTATTATTATATGTCACTAAATTTGATAGAATTTAATTAAATTTTATTATGATTTATTAATGGCAAAGACTCATAACTTACTCAAAGTTAAAAGAAAAAAAATTCAAAAATATACTATTTTAAACGATTATTACAACAAAACCCCATTACGAGAAAATGGCCATTGTCTTGCATCACTATTTTTATTTTATAAATAATAATACTTATAAAAATTAATAGTTTCCTCCCTCCCTTTCATCTCAATACCAGAATAGCTATGAATTACTATGCATACTTTCATACTTTGCCATCTTAAGTATATGCTGAAAATATCTAATGAATGAGTCAATTTTGTACATCAAAGTAAACTAAATGCTCGTAAATAGCAAAGTTTGTTTAATTAAAAAATTACTACTATTACTACAGTGTGTAGTAATAGTAGTAATAGAGCAATGCTTGACATTGACATATGGTGCTTCAAACATACTGTAGCTCCAAGCATACATTAATATCGACAGTGCATTTGATCACAAGATGAAAAATTGTCTGAAGACTGATTATTTGATATCTAACTCACAAACAAAAGTTTGCTTTCTTAATAAAACTAACACTTTCAATATCATAGTATTTCAAACATTGTCCTACTACTTCTGAGGCAACCTGTACAAGTAATTTTCATTTGATTAATGTTTATATATTTTTTAAATTGTTTATTGGGATATAAGAAAGTAATTATTTATTTATTTTTCCTTTGTAATATCTTCCTTTCATCTAAATTTATTGAATCAATAAACGTTATTCTTACAAAACTGTTCTCTAGTTTTCGAACTGATTTTAAACAATTTTAACTCTATATATCTTTTGCATATTTAATATAATAAAATTTTATCATGTCAGAATCAATTTGAAGATTTGTCACGACCATTATAATGTGATATATTTGATCAAATTTGTGAATTTACCTATTAGAGATAATATAAAAACAGTTTAAAATATTTACTCACATTCTGCAGAATATTTAAGCATTTTCCTAATTTATTTGTATTATATATCTGAATACTTGATGAAACATCTTCATTCCATAAATTTTTGCACTGAGAGTTAACTAGGATTTAAAATAAGAATATNCATGTTGAATTATATTCTATATATCTATATATAAATATATATATAGATATAAAAAAAATATTTACTGTTTATGTAAATTTTTGAAGGGTTTCTATATGTAAATTGATACCATTAACGAAATATGGAATGTTTGTAATATATGGAAGGTGTGTTTTCGTGAGTAATGTTGCACAACCTCCCTGCACTACGCTCGCTTCTAAATTGTATATTTATGCATTTAAACAAGCTCTTTTTTTTAAAATTTATTGCCCTTTTTTTTTTATTTACTTAATCTAATGCGATTATCGAAGGGAAATTAATTGCTGGAATGTTACTACAGGAACAGTTTCTCCCCTCTTTAGAATTCGCATTGAAATTGCTGTGTTTCTATAGCAGCAACACTAGCAGAGTTGCTATTATAACAATAATTTTTTTAAATTACAGTCGACCCCCTATAACACTGTTGATTATTCCGTTTTATATGAATTCCATGTTTTACGAGTCACTTGAATTTTACAAATACGTGAGCCGTTCACAGCCCGGCACACGTATTTGTAAAATCTAAGTGATTCGCACAACATGGAATTCATATAAAACAGAATAATCAACAGTGTTGTAGGGGGGTCGACTGGTAATAAGTGGTTTATTGTTGTTAAAAACACTAATTTCTATAGCAATAATCCAACAAATTATTTTTAAAAAAGTTAAAGTGCTACTACAGGAACAATTTTGTAGGATAACAAAATTGTTCCTGTAGTAGTAATGCTTAAAAATTACTATTAAAATTACAATAATAATTCTAATTATTTATCCCTGTAACAATTTCAATTCTAAATTGTTCCTATAGCAGCACAGTTGTACTTGGAATCTGTATTGAAATTGGTGTTAAAAAACCAAATTTTTAAATTATATTAAAATAATTTACAATAAAAATTCTTTTAGTATTATTACTAAAGGAACAATGCAATAACGAATAGACAAATATGAGCTTCTACTCCATCACATAGTACTTTGCCTCCTCACTACAACAACAGTACTAAACAATTGCATAATTGTATGCAATTTTATCGATAAAATTGCATACAATTGTTTGCAGCATTACATTTATCATCAGAGAAGAGTTTAAGTTACTGTTATTGCGATAGCAAAACTTAATCACATACAATTATACTACCTTATTAATAAAATTATACACACTAATACATTCTAAATGGCTTGAGAAATTTACTATAACAGCGTAACCTCTTAGTGTCATTTATTACTCTAATAGTATCGATAACAATGGGACTAATCACGCTATCTACACATCAATTAATATCCGTTTGTTTACTACCTAAGTAGCATATTAATTATTAAATTTCCTGTAATTATTGACTGTAAGATTACAGCACAATTGAGCATTAACGCTATTATAACAATAATAGAAAAAAAATATTCGAAAAATAATAAATTTAATACCGAATTTGATACATTTTATAGCATAAATTTAAACAACAATTGCTATTACAGTAGCATTAATGCTACTATATTATAAAACTGTGCCACTCGCAGCTTAAGTACGAGTGTTCGGAGCTTACTAAACCATTAATAAATATCAGTCTCAGCGGCTGTTGAATTCGATCAGGAAAATAGATAATTTGTTACTCGAGTAGCATCGATAAAATGTATCTAGTCACGCCATCTCAATGTGTTACGCTCCATTTAACAATAGAAACATTGTCAGCAGCATCGTGCTATTATAAATTTACATAAAGAACAATGTCGCAAGTAACAATTGTTACTATAGGAGCACATTACGAAGCTACTCCGGTCGGACTCGTCGAAAATATAATCCAATACTTTTTATTCGCGGTCCCTTTATATACTACATTCTGCAGACACGTCTTCGAGTAGCAATTGTTACTATAGCAGTATCAGCATCACTACTATAAAGTCATAAAGAGTGAGCTTAGACGACGAATACGAAGCCAAACGTTCATCAAGGAGGAGAAAGGGAAGGAGGGGGGAAGAGAAAAAAACACCCGATACCACCCAGGTTTCGCGCACTTCGAATTTTCTTGCAGTGTTGCCGGTGTAATTTTTAAACCCTCCCCAAAAACCCGGTAAAGAATCGAACAACTGCACCAAGCAAACCGCAATTCCAGTAACGTATTTGAAGCCAAAGTCCAGAGTGGACATAAAATAGGGAAGGCAGTAGAGAGGAGGGGGGGAGAGAGAGAGAGAGAGAAGAGAGAGCTAGCACGAAAGGAGGTTGTGTCTTTCCTACTACACCCCTTTCTCCCCCCCGACGCTTTCGACTGGCTAGTCTTCGAATCTCGTATATCATTTCTAGCAATAACCTGAACTACAGTCCAATCATTCTTGGAAGGCACGAGTCGGTTATTGTCCAATAATCCGCAGTTTATGGGCATTTAATGTCAAAGTATTGTCATTAACTATAACGTTATGGCTCGGGTACGTCGGTCCGTCCACAATAATAATGTCCCCAGTCCTCCGACGTCAATTTCCTTCGGGATTATAAGTGTCAAGCACTTGCAACGATTGCACATCGTACATTTTCCAAAGGTCTGTTGCAAACGCTTGTACACCCCCCTATATATATGCGTTTTAATCCGACTGTCGGCAGTTGCTTTCCCTTTTACATGGCGATTAATGTGGATCGTCCTAGCTGTTGGAGGTCTTGTACCCTGTTAAATAAGCTTCGGATCTTGGTCTGGTAATTGGTTTCGCTTGTTTCCAACCCCCTTTTGGTATTTTTAATTTGGGTTGTTGGTGCCTTGTAAATGGCTGCCTCTTTAATGTTTGCCTTGTGTAAAGAGTGAATTCGAATTGCTAGGGGTGCATCGCGAGTGAAGGATTGCGCGCCGAAACCATGCAGTTAAGGGGATGAGGTTGCTCTCTTATTGTTAACAGGCTAAGCTATATAAGCATATACGGGTTTGGTAATAAAATAAGTAGCTTAATATACGTTACAGATTAGGAATTTGTAGAGAGAGAGGGGAAGCTTTGAGTATAAATAGAGGAATTTCTATTAATCTATACACACGTGTTCAGAGATTTGTAGCATACACCTTCCCTAACTCAAAGATATAGTAGTATGGGACTTGTATACATATATAGGTGTAGTAGTATCAGGATAGAGGTTGATTTGTATAAGTTATTAATGTGTGAATAGTACACAAAGTGTATAGTTTTAACACTGCGATTTATGACTTCAAACAACACAGAATTTGAAAAATCAACTGTTATTTAGTGTTCTTGAAGGGGTTCTATTTTACAACTACCACCTTAGCTATACGATATAAGATAGAGATCTAATTCTGTATATAAATTAAAAAACAAATAAGTAAATACTGTATTTGTCTAGTGTCTTTTTTCTGGATGGAACATGTTACATAACCTATAAAAAAAACTAGACAAACTCATTTTCCCCGTACAAAAGCCTGTACATAGTCGGCATACATTAAATGCCACTCACATTACTCGATGCCATACGTAACGAACGATCAAGCCAGCTACGGTTAACCGACTGTTAACCTTGCCAACAGGCAATGCATCACTCTGAGCTGTCAAAGTGTAGAAAGCGAGCGGATACACTTAACTACCTCATCCGCATTAAGCGCACGAGACGTTTAACCCACATCCCTCCCTGTACATGACTCTTACTTCCACAACGGCTCATCCCTGCTAGAAAGTTAACGGAACACAAAAAATATCCTACCCTTTATAACGTGGTTTTTCCTTTCGAAATTAGAACTGTAGCGTTAAAAAAGGGGGAGGGAAGGAGTGCGAATTTAATGAATTCGGTTAATAAAGCGAAATTTAATTCGTGGGCGTTAATAAGTGCTAATTATCCTGGGTAAATTCCAGCTAATAATGACGAATGGAGAAGGAGGTAGTTCTGCTTCAATAATGAAGGGTGACAGCTGATCGCCGACACGACAATATCTGTGACACATGATGTCATTAATAGTCGTTCGCACCCCCTTCGCCAGCGGGTGCAGAGTCTGCACGTTATTAACCGTTTCATAAATTGTGGATGGAGATGTAACGCCATTTTTACTACCCGCCGTCCCGGATAATTTAATATTTTAATATAGGGACACTTTGGTGACGTTTAAGCTTCCGTTTTATCACCCGATTTTCGGATGCTTCCTCTAAAATCATCCCCTACTTCCCCCTTCGATCACGAGCTTCCGATTCTTAACGTTTCCAACTCGACAGTGTGATACATTTTCTGTTATATACGACCCCCGAAAATGATAGATTTGTTAATGAAACTCGAACCCGTCGTCTCGGACTCCCCCCCAATTTGTTTCCGTAGTGGGAAGTTTGAGAGAATTTTTTTAATTCTTTTCCCACTAGAAATCAAAGTAAACCTCCTAAAAATGTAGAATTTTGGTAGCTTTTTTTTTACACCTCCGTCAAATGGGGGTTAAATCATGCCAAAATTCTCTAGTGTCTTCGTGCTCATTGAGGATTGCTGAAACACCCGATTTAATGGTTTGGAATAGTTTAAGTTTGGACAATTTAAATGAGAATTATACACTCAAAACTCTTTTGGATCCTAAGAATTTAGTAGGATCCTTCATTTACTTACTAATTACTTAAATAAGATCCAGAAATTCCTATTATATTTAATTAAACTTTATTAAGATTATCCTTTTGTTTTTTTCGCAATTTCTCACTTGTTTATCCTCAAGTAAACAGTGGTAAAGCTGAATAAAATTCGAGAGAACTTTCAGTAGGGTTTTTTGCTATTTATCCTCCGTTTGACGGGGGATAAATAACTAAAAAAAAACAAAAAAATCTCGACTAAATTCCATCGAAGAATAACCACGTTTTCTTTCTATTTACCAACCAAAAAATGAAAAAAAAAACCTCCGAAATTTTACGCAATAAATCCGTAACATTTTAGAATTTTAAACACGCCATTACACAAATTTCGTCCGCAGTATCTAAACTCTCCCCCCCAACAAATCCCCTAGTAAAAATGGATTAAACTAGAGGGAAAAAAAACTATAAAAACCTCCAAAAACTAAGCAACTAGTCACGTTTTAAACAAGCAAATGAATAGGAGAAGAAAATAAAAAACTATTAATAATTCACTCACGAAAACCTACTTAAAAATTAATCCCCCGAAAAAAAAACCACCGTCCACCCCCAATCAGGAAGCGCCATCTAGTGAGGCGAATATCGTTAATTTGGTAAGGGGGGTTATTAATTAATAGTAACACAACTCAACGGCTGTTAATAATAAAGCAGCTTATCATCATCAAAGATGAGTGATGAAGTTTCTAATATCATCAGACTTCTCCTCTCTTTTTCTCTCTATATATATATATTTAGTGTTATATATAGATAAAAAGCTTCCCAAAGTCCCCGAGAAGAGGTGAAAAAGCATCAGCAACTAAACAGAAGCACGTACAACGAGACAATAAGCAACAACCACATATCTTCATTCACACGTTACACCTTAATTCGATTTAGGAGCACGTGTCTGAAAATGCTTACCTTCCAACCTTTTGCGCCTCTCTGGATATAAGAGAGAGAAAGTGAGAAGTGGAAGAGGAAAACAGGAAAAGGAAGAGAAAGAGAAGAAGAAGAAGAAGAGGGAGAAAGAAAAAAATAAAATAAAATAAAAATCACGAATATACACTCCTAAGGTTTTTATAAATAGAGATGCACTATACCCTACGGGGTGTAGAAAATAAACTGGTTTTTTGGGGTTTGACTAAGAAATAGATGGGGCTGACAAGAGTCTGATAGATGGTCTCACTCTCAACGTTACTAGTTGAGGAGGTTGGATTATGGATATCAAAATGGTCTCGATATTTGTTGTCAACGTTGCTATGACATACGAAATCGAAATTGATTGCATTTTACTTGGAGAGAGACTAAAAGAGGGGGGAAGATGTAGCAGGGTGGAGAGAGAGTGAGGGGAAGAGAAAAGGAAGAAATGCCTTACTTAGAAAAGTATCAGTTGGGGGAAGCTTTACCTGGTATTTCAAGGTGGATAATGATGTGATGGTTGCACTTTCCAATTCGGGTTTTAACGTATTTGCACCTCCTTTGGACTTATTTTGGTATATATAAATTTTACCACTTGTCAAAACATTTGATGGAGATGAGCTTCCTTCTCCCTCTTTTTTTCTTTTTGGTTAGGTCAAGTGAATTTTTATTTATTTAGTTTTCTAACGGTGATTTTTATTCTCTTCCTCCGGACGGAAAATATCCAAAAGTGGTCGCCGGAACCGCTTCGGAGAAACTGCCGAAGCTCTTCTGTGATTAATCTGCGGTTCCTCTAACGGAATAAAAGCGATTCGAACCCTTAAGAGGCTTTTAAAACCGAAGAGTTGTTAAGAATAATAATAGAAATTTAAAAATAAAACAGTTTTATACTCCTAAATCTTTAAAATCCTTCTAAACAAAGAAAAAAAGCTTGCAGATTGCTTGGTTTTTATGCTTAAAATCAAATAATCTTATACAGATCCCAAAAATCTTTTTAAAACTATTAAATTCTGGGCCAATAATTCTGAATTTTGTGTGCGTGCTTTCTATTTTTATTATAATAATGTCATTGAACTATGGTTTAAATCAATAAGATTGACTTATTGTATCCATATACGGTAAACTGCCTTCTCCTCAAAAATCAGAGATTGTCGTAATTTGAGATAACATTTAACAGGTGACGAAAGAATTACATTAAAAATTCGTTCAGTCGTGTCCCCAGATTTCTGGCATTTGACGATAATAAGGGGAGAAGAGAAAAACAAAAAAAAAAAAAAAATTAAATTAATAATCTGTAAGTTGATGAACAGCAGACTAGGTTGGGCAAGCAAACTGTTACCCATTAGCTAATGAGTTAAAACAATGCATTAGATACAAATTAATCACTTTACTGATGATCTGCTTATTATCAGGCTTTTATCTCGGAAACAAACATCATATTCAATTTTGTAAAATTTACTAAAACGTCCGAGGAAACAAATGATGTCAGACAATGCTTGAAGAAAACAAGAGATGGTCATTGCTTCTTAGGTGACGAAGCATCACAAATAAGAGATTTGAAGGATGTAAGAAGTAATTTGTTAAAATGATATTAAACTCATCTGAAATCTGAGAGATTTTGGCACTAATTATGAACAAAAATGGAAGTTCTTCGCGCAGATTATTACATACGACATCAGATTACGCCAATGTGCATATTTTAAGTTGTTTTTTGAGTGTGGCCGCAACTTTTTTCCGTGGCAAAAGATAACAAATATTAATTTCTTAATAAATTATCTGCTATTATCATAATTAACCTAATCCTATAATTTTTGTTTAACTGATAAGATCACCCCCCAATAAAAATACTTTATCTTATTTATGTTTTTTCTCGTAAATTAAACTAGATTTAATAATGAAAAAACTCTTTAAAAACCAGAAAATGTTTGTAATTTCTGCATTATCTGGTAACGAGATTGGTGTATTTTGTAGGAGAATGAATGCCATTAACTTAACACAAAATGTAAATGTCTTGATAATATTTATTTTATTTGAAAAAGTAAAGGAGACATGCGTACAAAAAATCCAAAACAAATAAAGCTGTAAAATAAAAAGGTTATTAAATTTTTTATACTTGTTAATAATAATTATAAGGGGGAAAGATTTGTATATACCTTTATATTGTTTTCAAAGAGATTTTTCATAAAGCAGATAAAACATCCACAATTCTTTGAATATTTTGTAAATCATTATCCTCCAAGAGATTCTAGAGAGCAATAAGGGTTTACTGTGTTAATACCTAAACAATAAACTAACTTTTATTAAATCGACTTACAGTGAGACGAACGAAATCATGGAATTCCTTTAAGACATTAGTCATCTCTACAAAGTCTCCTGATGATAATTTCTTTTTTATTGTCAAAATATTATGCTAAAATTATAATAAAAAAAAGCATTGAAAATGTGTTGTATAATACCACATAACTGTTTTATGTTATGCTTACTGAATTGGCTTCAATGGCATATCCTAAAATCAGAGCAATATGAGCACATATCATGGTGTGTTCCATGTGATGGTCGGCAGAATGGAAAACTGTAATTAATGACCATAATTTTGTATTAATTTGATAGAAAAATTAATATTTAATACCTCATTCTGACATACCTCTGGAAGCGTTATCATCTAAACTCTTATCGTGACCCGGACTCTGAATTGCGCACTTGTACAAAAGCCTCTCGGTGATTGCTTCTATTCTTTGAGATTCTTTATACGTCGTTTGAAAAAGCTGAAATTAAACTTCGATTTAAAACACTTATAATTAATTATTATACATTTTAACATACCTCAGTTAAAGCTTCCAGTGCACTAACTTCATCTTGAAAACTGTTTACCGGAATCATCACAACTGCATCGATAAATCTGTATAAATTCTCTTTGCTGCATATAATTAAGTTAGTGAGAAATCCTAAAAGCTAGAATAAATAGAATTTTCAGCAGGCTATGACTAAACTTTAAATGGATAAATAACAATAAAATATTTTTATATACCAGTAACATAATGTCGAATTCTTTCCTGAGCAAAGGAAGAGAGATAATGTAATATAGCAAGATATCCATCACTTCGCCATAATCTCCAATAGCCATGCTGCTAAGAACTGAAGAAAAAGAGCGGTTAGAGGAGAGTTTATCAAATAAAAAAAATTACGCAAAATTGAGCAATATTGCCGGAAAAGTAGTTGCCGGAAAGAAGAAGTTGTTTTTAGATGCACTAGATGCTATAATAAAGATATTTTACTTAACATTTTATTTTTCTACAATATAGATACGTCATTTAACAAATTGAAGACGTCGACTATAGACAAGACGAAATATTCAAGAATTTATTGGTATCTTTCTTTAACCTAATACTACCAATTGCGAGCGACAGATGGGACTTTCTCATGCTAGACTATTGTGTAATACGTAATAAAATTTTTCTAAAATATTATTACGGATATGACAATCTTAATGATTCTTTTTATTTCATTTATGAACTACAAAGTTGAAAGAATAAATCATTTAATATATTGTTACCGTATCTTTAAATTTATTTGCTTATTTTTATATCGAAAGAGAGAAATAAATTTCCAATATTCATCTCGGAGAATCACAAATATCTTCCAATTTTTCACGTCCGTCCGTACTTAAGACACGGCCGATTTTTATATTTTTAATTTTTCGAATTCTAAAATTTGATTTTCGATTTATTAGACGTTTATTCTTATAAAATATTTAATAAGTTACCGTTTTTGTGAGTAATATTAACTAATAATTTCAGTATGGCGGAGAGACAGGATAGATATACTTTTGCAGGTACTTTCTTGAAATTCTGTCGAGAGAGTTTCCTGCGGCAAAACTGCAAGATCCTGCAATGTAAATATTAATTATTTTTCTTTTAAGATTGAAAGAAAATGTTTTTTTTTTTTTTTTAATTGAATTAAGTTCTTTAAAATTAATAATTACCTGACTATATTTTGTAAGAGAACGGCATTTTTGTAATTCAATATATGAGTCTGATTATCGGGATTTTTAAAAATTGCCTGAAAGAAAATTCATTTATATATTAAAAATAATTTATTTTGAAATACTTTAAATATTTATTCTTGTTTTATATTACAGTAATCATATAAAAAAATCAATATCAAACATTTTAAAAACAGAATTTTAAATAAAAATGAAGGAAATTCCTCTCGAAAATATAAAATCCTTGAGTGATGTTTAAGTTTCGTGTTGAAGTCAGTAAGTGTTATAGAGTTGTTTTTTCCTTTCTTACAAGAAAAAAGAAACTCCATAATAATAACAAAATTACACTATATAAGAAGAATCATTTAAGAGCAACTGTTAGCTATTCTGCTCCAAAATTTTCCTTATTCTCTTCTGACAAGGCCTGAAACACCAAAACACTTGGTCTTGTTTTTTAAAAGGTTCTTCCTATTTCTTATAACAAACTTCATAATCTATACTTAATCACATACAA
>NW_019384387.1:552671-675523 GCF_000671375.1 Centruroides sculpturatus | reverse complement strand
CATGCAACTCTATTGAGATGCACATTATAAAGGGAGTTTTGTTCCTAGGAAAAAAAAAAAAGAGAAAGATTTTATAGTTTTTAAAAGTAGGAAACTATTACATATTCATTGTAAAAAATATTCAAATTAACAAAAAACACTACTACTTGAGATGAAAAAACTGTTTATATGTTGGTTAAATGCAAATTTGGCATACAAAATGTAAGGTATCAAAGTGTTATGTACAAAAGAGCAAATTGCCAAGTGAAGAAGTATCAATATTATATTTTAGTTAAGACATTTGTCAGAATAATTAATAATTTTATTATTATTCATCAGTTTTAAATCTAAATTACAGACAAGATTTCAGAGATTTAAAATGATATTGGTTACACCTTTGGTATAGAACACTACAAAATAGTTAAATCAGCTTATATTTTATCATCATTGATGTAATCACTATATTAATATTAAAAGAATGTTTTTTTTTCTAATGTTAGGTTAATTAATTAGCAATAAATCATCTTAACTATTTTAAAAACATTTATGTTAATTTTTCCATTTTAATTTCAAAAGTTAATGCTGTTTATCAAATCTTATTAATTTTTAATGGATATTGTTGGTTAAAATATACTGTAACTTATTTAGATTAACATAAAATTTTATACATTAATGAAATTAAATTAAAATACTTTTTATATAAAAATTTTATTATTATTATATGTCACTAAATTTGATAGAATTTAATTAAATTTTATTATGATTTATTAATGGCAAAGACTCATAACTTACTCAAAGTTAAAAGAAAAAAAATTCAAAAATATACTATTTTAAACGATTATTACAACAAAACCCCATTACGAGAAAATGGCCATTGTCTTGCATCACTATTTTTATTTTATAAATAATAATACTTATAAAAATTAATAGTTTCCTCCCTCCCTTTCATCTCAATACCAGAATAGCTATGAATTACTATGCATACTTTCATACTTTGCCATCTTAAGTATATGCTGAAAATATCTAATGAATGAGTCAATTTTGTACATCAAAGTAAACTAAATGCTCGTAAATAGCAAAGTTTGTTTAATTAAAAAATTACTACTATTACTACAGTGTGTAGTAATAGTAGTAATAGAGCAATGCTTGACATTGACATATGGTGCTTCAAACATACTGTAGCTCCAAGCATACATTAATATCGACAGTGCATTTGATCACAAGATGAAAAATTGTCTGAAGACTGATTATTTGATATCTAACTCACGAACAAAAGTTTGCTTTCTTAATATCATAATATTTCAAACATTGTCCTACTACTTCTGAGGCAACCTGTACAAGTAATTTTCATTTGATTAATGTTTATATATTTTTTAAATTGTTTATTGGGATATAAGAAAGTAATTATTTATTTATTTTTCCTTTGTAATATCTTCCTTTCATCTAAATTTATTGAATCAATAAACGTTATTCTTACAAAACTGTTCTCTAGTTTTCGAACTGATTTTAAACAATTTTAACTCTATATATCTTTTGCATATTTAATATAATAAAATTTTATCATGTCAGAATCAATTTGAAGATTTGTCACGACCATTATAACGTGATATATTTGATCAAATTTGTGAATTTACCTATTAGAGATAATATAAAAACAGTTTAAAATATTTACTCACATTCTGCAGAATATTTAAGCATTTTCCTAATTTATTTGTATTATATATCTGAATACTTGATGAAACATCTTCATTCCATAAATTTTTGCACTGAGAGTTAACTAGGATTTAAAATAAGAATATTTTATAAACAAATTGTAGCATTTAATTTAAAAAATATCGCTATTCTGTATAAATAGAATTTCTCTCTTTAAAATGAACTTAAATTTAAACAATAATAATATGAAAAATATAATTTAAAAACACTTATTAGATACTTTATCGTATGTTTAGTCTAGATAAATATCCGAGCAAAATAAATATAATTAGTATAGGCAATACATCTGGGGGTCTCTAAATATCGGTAATTACTTTGCCTAATAGCGCAATAAAAGAATCTAGCTGTTCCTTTAATATTTGTTGTTGTTATTACTTTTCAACCAGGCAATGCCTGCTATCACTGCTAATAATTTCATAAAAATGGACTGGAAAAGAAAATTCATCCAAAGCAAAGCCATTTGTCCCTGGAAAAAAAACCAGGGAGGAGAATGAAAAAACACTGGTAGCTTTTAAGGAAATTACAAATTAGCAAAACCACCAATAGAAACATCGAACGTGTTCAAAAACTGCACATAGTTTTGCTAGTTGACGTTGTATGCTGAATAGATACTTTCATTACAAATGTCATCATTATTGGTTTTCTTTCTTTCTCTTAATGAAACAAGTTTTTTTTTATTTATGTATCTTCGTATAAACTTGTTACATTGAATTTTATAGAATTATTCATAAAAGTTAAAAGAAATCTCTCTCAAATGACCAAAAAAAAAAGTAATTCTTAATAGAGCAAGCTATTAGGATGCAATTTATTAAAGTGATTTCTAATGGCAATAATTATGTTTCAGAGAAACATACAAATGGAAAATAATAATAAGATTTAAGTAAATACTTTCAAAATGTTTACAAAGGCTTTATGCAAATATGAGAATTGTACCAAAACTAATTCAAAAGTGGGCTTAACTTTAAAAAAATTATGCTCATTTTTGCATTAGCTTCAGTACAACCCTCATAAAAATGCTACCACAAACAAACAAAATTTTCTCTTTTATTTACAAAACAAATTTATTTAAATGCATGATTATATGTTGTCAATATCTGACAGCACCATTTACCTACAGAGAAGGCATATTAAGAGGACATAAAAAATTTTAAATATCACAGAATTATATATACTACCATCTTACTATCAGTGAATAATATCTGATCACTTAATATTTCTGAAAGAAACAGTGCTCTATAGTTCATCATACATTTGTAAAAAAGAAAGAAAATAAATAAAATAAAATCAAAATTTACTCATTCAAAACTATGATAGTTTTATAAAACATTATTACATATGTGTTAATAAAGTTAATGATAATACAATACACTCTTGCTAACTCAATCTATATACAGGATTGTTTGGATTAGCAAAAAGTTAATTAGTTGAATGTTACATGTAAAGAAAAGGAAGTCAATAGGAGTAAAGACAAATATATATATAATTTTTTTGCAAATCTTTATACTACATTTGATACATATTTAAGAAATTTATTGTGTTTTTAAAAAAAGTCTTATTTCCTTTTGTTTTTTGATGAAATAATTGGTGACAAAAAAAACAAAACTAGTTTGGATTAAATGGAATTCAGATTAGTGAGAGTACACAGTACATATCCTTAGATGGGACCATTGAGATCTTGTATAAGACCTGGACGTATAGTGCATCCTTTTTGCCTTTTTTTTTTTTTTTTGAATAAATGGAATACATAGAATGTTTCTTTATTAAGTAGTAGTAATTTTAAAAATTTCCAGTTTTGTTAATAAAAATAACATTAATTTATATTGATTGGAACTACTACAGAACCTAGAAGTAAGTTGTGATACTAATATACAAAATTGTTAACAACTCAAAAATAATTAAGTTTTTGACATATTTACAAAGGTTATTTTACTCAGTATGGTGTGTACTATCCATTATATAAACGCTAAATGATTTTCTAACACCCTATATGATGTTCTGAACCATAAATTATTAAAAAAGGAAATTTTCACTAAATAATTTAGAGGTTTTCATTTTATAATTTGTAAAACATTCAATAAATGAAAGCATATTACAGTTTATCGATACAAAAATCTTGATCTATCATACAATTACATCGATGAAATATCATAGAATCTCTTATAAACTTGCCTACAGAAAATATTTAAAGTGGAAAGTAATATTAGACTAATACTTATAATAGGTATATGACACACTATTTGAAAAGACTAAAAAAATTTATAAAATTACTTTCTTCAAAATGTATTAATTTATATTTTAACTCTACTTTACATACTATCTCTCAGTATCTTTTCCCATGTTTATCATGTTCAGCCTGACTGAAAACTGAGATAACTACAGTTGCAAGAATGAATTTACATTTGAGACAAAAGATCATGAAATTTTCTGGAAGGAAAGAACCACTATTTAGGAACAAAGCAGCAAAATTAAACCTGTTTATCCAAAGACCTTAAAAAATGAAGAAAATGAATATTTTACTCATCCAAACATTTTCTGTACACCAATAAAACTTTCATGTTTGCATTACTTTATTTTTCACTTTAATAACTTTCTGCCCATTCAGTGATGGCTCCTGAATATTTGCATGTCAACATATCTTTTAAAGGTCTTTCAGATAAACCAGGATTGCATTTGCCATCTTTGTCTGAGAAGCAACCTAAAATTGAATGCTAGTCTATCAGCATAGTAACCAATTTCCATCTGGTTCTAATTATCTTTTCTAATTCCATTTTGCTTACCTATATCAACGACAATATCCAGACCACCAAGATGCCGAAATTTCTTTTTATACCAATCATCTTGAGCTTTGGCAACAAATTTTAAGAGACTTTCTAATGCAAAGTCACAAGCCTAAAATATAAAATAATTAACAACAACAGAAAAAGATATAAATAAAATTACACTAAATCATATAAAAACAACTATTAAACCAACCAAATAATGATCAAAGACATTATAATTTTCTTCTACAAATAGATGTTGAATTCTGATCATGCCATCTGCATCTTTATTAAAACTCTGCAGTTTCTCAAATGAAGATAATTTCTCTCCTTGTATTAATTCTATTATTATATTCAAAAAGCTAGTATTATTAGGAATCGCCGTTTCTTTTGCTATAATGTACAGAAGGCTCGCAACATATAATGATAAATTCTGAAAAATAAAAATAACTTTATATATTAAAACATTAATCAAATATAAATTTTATAAATTGAAAAATTAAACATTACAACTATCGAAATCAGTAAATTTAGTTTTTTATATAATAGCGGTCGAAACAAAACTCTCAAACATCAGCAGCATGGATGACTTCATTTCAATATTTGAAATACTGGGAGTATATAATCAAATATTACTCATCTTTACTGTGTTATATCTTTTAATTGGCAACACCAAAATTCAAGAGACTTTTTTGTGGTTACCCATAATTCTTTTCAATGTCGTAAAATTGTTTGCGTAAAAAAAAATTTGAAAAAATGGTATCGTACAAAAATCTGGATATTGATGTCCATGCATAAGTGCTTTCTGAACAGAGTTGACTTCCAGAGAGATTGTTAAATCACTAAAATCTAGTTACATTGATATGTCAGAAGATTGTAAGCAATATCATTAGTTCTTGTACGAATAATGATGATGGAATGTGGAAAATGGGAAATCACTTAAAACTTTGTTTGAAATCTAGGCCTGCATGATGCAAAGCTAATACTGAGATGGTCTGCAAACTATCGTCTACCCCAAATCTCTGAAGGATCAGAAACATTGCCAATCAAATTTGAATTTGTCAGAGGACTGTACAAAACATAATTCATAAGTATTTAAAAGCAGTAAAAGTACAGAAGACTAAAGTACATCACCTTTCCACAGAACAGAAACAAAATTGCAAGAGAAATGCTTGCAAAGTGAGTGACAGCTGGCAGCAGGTAGATTAGAATTTATGGTGACATTGGATGAAGCACATTTCTACTTAAGCTACTGCAATGGAGTTTGGAAGGCCTGTTACCCTTTTCCTGGTCAAAACAGTCCCAAAACTTGGTTGACAAGATGCTATGAAAGCTGGCCAGAAGGTTCATGATCACTGGTGGAATGACTTTTATAAGAGGAACCCTTCCTCTTATAAAAATCCCAAATAAAGTTAAGGTGAATGCTGACTATTATATCAGCAATGTACTGAAGCCATATTTAGAAAGAGACATTCTTTGCATGTACCCAGGAAAGATGGACAAAGTTGTGTTCCATCATGACAAAGCCTCTTCTCACACTACAAAGAAAATTGAAGTGTATCTTGAACATCTTAAAACATATACCAATCTCAATTATGTAAAATAAACTGGATATTCTTATTAAATCATCAGACATCAGCCATTTACACTTCTGTTTAGGATTCCTTAAACAATGACTTTTCCACCGACATGCTACAATTCTAAGTGGGCTTTGGAAAGTACCAAAGATGAATGGTCAAATGTAACACCTGAAAAATGTGAACAAGTGTTAGACTCATAAAAACGGTAATGTAGGCTTGTTGACAAACAACAAGGAGCTGGCATTGAACATACAAAAACAATTCACATAAGGGTTCTTAAAGACATTAATAAATTTTGAAGTTGAGTAATATTTGCATATACACCCTTAATATACAGGGTCTTCCAAAAAGAATGCTACCATTATAAATTACTGTAATTATGTTTATTATTAACAGAGAAGTATGCATTGCATATCAATCAATAGAGTAACTATTCAAGTTTTATCAGCAATCTGCAATCAAAACATCTTTTTATTTACCACTTCTAGAAAATGCCATAAACAAAAATGGCAACTCTGCAGCAGAGAAGATGTTTTGTGTTTTGTAGTGTGCAAAGTAGGAAGCAGTCATCATTGTGCAACAATAGAGTTTGCATTACATGATGTATCACTTTGAAATGTCTGCTCTAAGCTCAAAAAAACCATCGAAAAATCATGCTGCAAAATGATGAGTGATTCTGACTGCACACTGAAGAACACAAAACACTTCCTGTTGCAAAATCACCATTTTTTGTTTACAGCACTTCCTAGAGGCAGCAGACAAAAAGACATTTATAAGCAGATGGTAGATGAAACTCAGAAATTTCAGTCATTGATTGATATGCATTACATACTTCTCAAGCAATAATTAACATAATTACAGTAATTTAAAATGGTAGCATTCTTTTTTGAAGACCATGCACTTAAAAATATATAGGGTATTTTGGAAACATTTAGCCAAATTTCACAGAATTATAGTGAAAAACCTAAATAAAAAGGTTTAGAGACTTTTTTTATGCAAAGCTTAATCAGCAAATTATTAAAGCAACAACGTGTAGCAACATCATTTCTGTATTTTAAGTCTATATATGTAATGTGTCAGTAATTAAATCCATTTACTAGTCACAATTTCTTTGTTAATAACTTACTAATTAAGCTTCAGATCAAAACATGACTCAATATTTTTATTCACATTTTCCTCCCCTATAAGTTTATGAAATTTGGTCAAACATATCTGAAACACCCTATATATGTTGGGTAGAACTTGACTACTTAGACTTCCAAGTAGACAAGCTATACTCAACATATAAAATAAAGGACTGGAAGCACATATCTTAATGTATACAAATGAAATTCAAAAAAGTCTACATTTTGGGGAGTGAAGACATGCAAGGAACAGAGAAAGAATAATGGAAACTAAAAGAGGATATGTGGTATATAATAACATGCAAAAGAGAGAGGATTTATTTACCTACTATGTTGTTACCAAAGAGTACAACAGATGTGATTCAATGGCATGATGTGTCTAAAATCATGAATATGACATTAAAATCTGCAATAAATTATAAGAGGTATAGGATAAAGAAATTAAAAACAGAGGATTAAAAGAGACAACAGGGTAAGTCAACCAAACATTCAAAATATAAGATACATATTTTAACACAGGTTAATGTTGCAATAAAGAATTTTTAATACAATTTGTTGTCTCACTGATTATGTAGGTTCCCTCCCTTCAATATAACAAGTTCTAGTTAAAAAGAAAGTTTAAGTAAACAAGTTATACTTAACCCTGTATAGCAGGGGTGGCCAACTTTTATGTACAGAAGATCTACTTTTTATCTTAAAAATGTGTCGCGATCGACTTGTTGTCGTAGGGTTAGTCTAAGTGACGAGGGGGTGGTGTGAAATGCATACAGTCTACCTCCCTATAATTACGGTCCCAATAATTATGATTCCTATAAAACTGCAAAAAAATTGTGACAGTATCCGTAAAAAACAGTAAAAAACCCCCTATAATTACCTCAAACATCATCGGGCAGCCGAACTACTTTCCCGCCGTCCGTAGCGCCACGCTACGGAGAGATTTCTATCGTCTGGACAGTATTATANTGTTTTTCACGTTATGCCTTCTCATTAAAAATCAAAAGAAAATACAACAGAAGATACCAGATTACTAATTTATCTACTGTTTATACTAGATTTATCTATCTAATCTTAGTTTAGGTGTAAGAAACCATTAATATCAAGGTATTTTCTTCAATTTTTTTTTTTTTGATGAAGAGCCAGTCCTGATGAAGGGCACATAATGCAAAATCATTCAGTGTCATAAAAAGTTTTCTTGCTCTAAGAAAAGTAGTATATAATTAATAATTTACAAGCATAATTTAAATATATTTTTGTCTCTTTCTACTCTGTGGGACACTAAAAAGACTTTAATTGTACCCATTGTGTTTGGCCAGGCCCTAATAGGTACAGCTTGGGAGGCATAGAATGAGCACCACATATTTGGACTCCATCCTTTGCCTCCAAAAATATTCCTAAAGAGTTGCTTGCCTAGATTCAATCCTGAATCCAGTGGCGTAGCATAGTGGGGCGAAAGGGGCAGGCCGCCACTACAAGTGCCCCGAGCGGCACTTTTAGGGGGCGAATTAAAATTTTACAACAATAATAATATCTTGTAAAAATTTGAACCATTTCATTTCATATTTTTGTCGCACCCACGATTCGGACCAATTGAAATGAGCACAAAATTTTTCATTACTTATTCTGTGATGAAACTGAATTTTAGTCTTTTAAATTGAGATACCTAAATAAGGGGGCGGCAAAACTTTCCTCTGTCCTGGGCGGCTGACACCCATGCTATGCCACTGCCTGGATCCCTCAGAGTGATAGGCTGACACCTTAACCATTTCAGCCATCAACATGATTTTTTTGGTAGGAATTTTTTTAATTTTGTCTTCAATTTTTTTTCTCTTGCTTCATTGTTAATGAGTTTTTCTAAATCTGCCAGTAAAAAACCATTATCTTTTACATTGAATAAATTTCATACATCCTCTTTGTCCATATTTCCAAAACCTATTGATTGAGTCATCTTCATTTTTAATCTATTGAATGTCATTTTCTTCTTCTAGTACAATTTATTCTTTTCTTCATACCTCATTTATTGCAGTACACTGAAACACACCTTATGCAGTGTAATCAACAAACTATTCTAACGAAGCAAAACTGTTAAAACAGATACACTTATAATGTGGAGTATGTGATTAGAAATTTCATTATATCGAAGCTTCATTACCAGAGGTAACGTTAACAGAGATATGCCTATATACTGAAATTTGCAACTGTTATATCCACCAATTCATTTATCAAATTATCATGGTTGAGAACAGGACCCACAAGAGGTAAGACGGGAGAAGGAAGAGGAGCACACACAGGTGTGGTGTTGTGGCACCACTGTTTAAAACTAACAGTCATCTTTTTCTTAAAATAATTTATTGGATAATTGGTAGTGCCATGCAATCGGTGGCACTACTTTTATCACACAGTCTAAATTTATAAGATGTAATATTTAAGTTTCTCATTCCACAACTTGCAGTAATTACAATTACAGTACTTACATATCATCATCATGTAAGAATTCAATTTTTTTATTTTTTAAAGTAAATTCAACCATTTTTAATGAAATAAATGCTTAATTAATTAATCATATTAAATTAATCTTCAAAACCTTTTAATGACTGAACATTTATCTCTATAAAAATTACATTTGTTTATTTTATTACTAGTGAGAACAATATATCTTAAATGATTAATGGCTGTATGTTGTATATGACATCAAAAAAAGTAAATTACAAAAAAATTATTAATATATATTTAGAGAGAGCAAGTCAAGTCAATGTTTGACTTCTTGGATATCTTCATCAGACTGGAAGAATAAATCTTGAAAGTGCTTTCTGAGTTGGAGAAGAAGTGAAAGTCGAATTGATGTCAACAATAAGATTGACAGAGATGGATGATTGTCTATTTTGTTCTTTCACTTCATTAACGCAGTCATTTCTGAATTTACACCATAATTATACCTAGACCATAGACTGCAACAATGCATGGCAGTTCCATAGACTTGGTGTCTTTTGCTCAGGGAAAAAAGTATGATAATGACAATTAGTGTCATATATTTAGTGCAATTAATAAACTCCAAATACCTTTAAAATGCAGTCTATTTTAAACCACTTATCGAACGTTTTTGGTCAAATTAACAGACCTTCTTCAGGATCGAACTAACAGAAAAATTTAAATTCTATTAGTTTGATCCTGAAGAAGGTCTGTTAATTTGACTGAAAACATTCGATAAGTGGTTTAAAATAGACTGCATTTTAAAGGTATTTGGAGTTTATTAATTGGATATAATAATGCAGGTAAATATTTAATATATTTAGTGCAATCACCATTTCTAAATTTGCATAATCTAAATATGTGAGACCTATATTGTAGGTGCATACCCTTGGTATTCGGTGAAAGACGTTAATTGACAACTGCAGTTCGTCGCAAGGCTTATTTTAGCAGGAATAAGTAAAACAGGAAATCTTACTTTTCATTTGTTTGTAGAATTTACTTTAAATTTTCTTTAACTCCTGCATTTTATCTTAATTTCTTTCAGATTCAAATATATAGATAAATAATACTGCCATCTTATATAAAATTTAATAATCAGATTATACAAATTAATCCATTTAAAAATGTCAGGAAGAAAAGAATGATCTTAAATGTTTTTCTTTCTGTATTTGAACCATGTGATTTCTTCATACAAAGTAGATTTATCACCAATTACGTCAGCTAGATCATCACTCAACTTGACTGAACTGATTAAAGATATTCTCCATTTTCAGTTGGCACAATATATAATGTTTATGTTACATTTATGTTACACAACACACATTAATGTAGTCTGGGATATAAAAATTGATATATTCTGGTGGAAAAAAAAATGATTAAAGTATTATAGAAGTATTCTTACAAAGTATATTCATAGAAAAAAAACCCTCCATCAAAATAAAATGATTTTGATAGAGTAGCTAAATCGTTTTGTGATGAGTATAAAAGTTAAACAATTTATTTATCTGAACATTTTACTAAGCATAAAGCAGAACTCAAAATCAATGAGTAAAACCATTATTCAACTAGAAAGAATATATACTGAGAGACTTCATTACTTATTCAGAAAAGTATCACAATAGATCCACAGTGGCCAAACTGCCTCTAGCATGCCACAAACAGCTCTTCTAGACTCTTAGTGTGACTCCAGTGCGCAAAAACTTTTTATAAGCTTGATAGTCACTACTTAAACATATGCAATACTTTTGTAAGTTTGCTGACTATTATATAGTGTGATATAAATAACAATTGTAAACATAACTTGCAATTTAACCTTGAACAAGTATCCAAAGGCTAAGAGTACATTTGTAAAGTGTAAGGAGTTACACAAATGTTTATTGGTACTTTATGGCCAGCTACATAAAGTAACAGTGATATTTTACTACGAAGCAATAATAGCTACTAGTGATGTGCCGGATATCCGTATCCATTACTTTTTAGCAGATCTTTAACAGATCTTTTTATCTTAATGAATTTCATTACTTATATGAAATTTTAAAGATAGGTAGCAATAAAATACTAATAACTTCAATTCAAATCACTTTTTATTTCTTAAAATCACATATTTGACACATTCACATTGCAAAAATTTTATCATGCAAAATTCATTTACTATCGTAAAATATTTCCATATTACACTACTAAACTTTTTTGTCAACATTGTTTTTATTTTAACTCAACTCAACACTCTCCAAAAATACAAATGTAATCTACACTATTCCGTGTCACACTAAACTATAAGCAAAAATCATGCACAGTGCAAGTCAAAACACGTCGTGTTACTAACGCAAAGCGTCAACTATAGGTCTAAGGTCACACACACCAGCGCCGACTGAGTACAAAAGTTGAGATCCGTATCCATATCCGCGGATCTAGATACTAATGATCCGCATCTGTATCCGTATCCGCGGATATACATTTTTAACGATCCGACACATCACTAATAGCTACTATACTATAGAAACTGATACATATAGCTAAAACAGTATAGTTAATATAAAATACCATTTTAATACAGGATTCAGCTCTCACCAAATATATAAAAATCTGGCAGGGATCATTTTTTTGACTGATTGTCCTACTTTTTCCATTATATATAACAGCCGGAAAAGTAAAATTTTAGGATCATCTGCTTTTCACAGAAATATTTTTTTTTATCAAATCAGATGTCATTTTGAATAATATATAAGAAGTAATCACTATAAGAAGCTTTTTTGTTTTTTGAAGGGCAGCATTTTACAAAAAGCTACAAAGCATAAACACACATTCCAGCAACATTATTTGCAACCCCTATTTCACCTTTGTACACTTTATAGCTTGAAATTGTCAATTTTGAGAAATTTTTTCTGCCATTTTTTTAAATCACAAAATTATTCTGGTCCTCCTTTCAGCAATTTCAACAATCTACAAATGTTGCTTTAAGGAAGCTTTTCATTGTTAATGGCTTTTGCTGTTGAACTTGTGCTAATGAAAAATAAGGTTGAAAAAAAAAAAACAATGTTTTCAAGACTTTACAGAAAGCTGATAGAGCGAGACAAACAACAGATTGTAAATATCACCTATAGTTAAACAAAAATATTTATTCCTTTAATAAAAACAACTGACACTTTCTTTTTCTAATTCCACAATTTAATTTATTTGATAAAAATATCCTAATTTCAAATTCATAAAGATCTTCAAATAAAGCAGAGTCCTCTAAACGGTCAATAAGGTCAAAAACTAGTATGGTAGACACCTTACTAGTTATTGGTTGCTGATTAAAAACAATTCATTAACAATTATTAGTCCAATAGGTTATATATATGACAGTTTGGGATGATGTAAATTTGTCTGCTAAGTAAATCTCTTCAATAAAAATAGTATGTTAATACTGGCTCATCAGATTCTTATTTATTATTATTATTATTATCTATATTAACAATAGGAAAAGAGTGGATAAAAAGTCACATAAAGTCAAAAAAAGTTTGAAAATGCTCAATATATAGTAGTAATGATATTAGATAAAAATCTTTTCTGTTTTAATATAATATATAGTAATGCATCCCTGAAAATTGTACAAAAGTCTAAATAATTGAAAGATGCTTACATGCAACTCTATTGAGATGCACATTATAAAGGGAGTTTTGTTCCTAGGAAAAAAAAAAAAGAGAAAGATTTTATAGTTTTTAAAAGTAGGAAACTATTACATATTCATTGTAAAAAATATTCAAATTAACAAAAAACACTACTACTTGAGATGAAAAAACTGTTTATATGTTGGTTAAATGCAAATTTGGCATACAAAATGTAAGGTATCAAAGTGTTATGTACAAAAGAGCAAATTGCCAAGTGAAGAAGTATCAATATTATATTTTAGTTAAGACATTTGTCAGAATAATTAATAATTTTATTATTATTCATCAGTTTTAAATCTAAATTACAGACAAGATTTCAGAGATTTAAAATGATATTGGTTACACCTTTGGTATAGAACACTACAAAATAGTTAAATCAGCTTATATTTTATCATCATTGATGTAATCACTATATTAATATTAAAAGAATGTTTTTTTTCTAATGTTAGGTTAATTAATTAGCAATAAATCATCTTAACNTTTAGTTTTATCTGAACCTAAATAATCTTATAAATAAAATAATAAATGTATACAAAATATGAAATTAGTTTCAGAAAAATATTGGTTAAATTGTTATAAATAATTAAACAAATACAGAAAGATTGTGGACGTGGATCAATATTTAACAATGATATATTTCTATTTTTTAAAGAAAACTTCTAAATACATTCAGAATTATTATTAGATGAAATAAATGAGATGGAACATTCAGAAAAATATTTCTAAATACATATCAATATGTATTGTTTCATTTGAAACTACTTTTCCAACATTTACACAATTCCAAATACGATACTGTAATAATGGCAAACAAAAGCACCAAGTAAGCTTACACAAAAACCTACAAGAGGAGTCAGAAGAGATAAGAAGCAATACTAGAAGCTAAAGATGTATTCATGAAAAACAATGCCGAGAGAGATGTAAATTTATATAAATGGCACATGCAAACAAACATACAAGGCATCCCACAAATCTGGAACAGCAAAAAAATGTTGATCTTTGCTTACTCTCTTACTGGTATTCATGTCTCCGAATATGAAGGAATGAATTTGAGTTATTTTCATGGAGATCCACAGTCAGTGTAAACTTGTCAAAAAGTTTAACTGGATGCACCCAGATTACCCACCAATCACACACAGCAGTCTGGATACATGTTAAACTCTTTGGTAACTTCAATACTGACTATGAGTTCCAACAAAGATAACGTGGAACTTTTTCTCCTTATTCAGTACTACACATTACCTGAAAAAGAATAAACAAAAGGAATATAACTCTTTGATTTCAGACTTACGGGATACCTTGTATATACACTTTCTATTCCAAACATCAAATAAAAGCTAAGCTCTAACACAGAGATGGCAAATCCATGACACACATGTCCAAACATTTACTTTGGCACATAGACTCATAAGTTTGCCATTCTTGTTCTAGAGTATCAAATTCCATAATTTTAATGCAATAATTAAATGAAAAAGATATTTTGTTAAATGCAATATGATTAATTTATTAACAATAAATTGAAAGCAAATTCATTATTTCTTTTTAACTTATTAAATCATCATTAAGAGATTCAATTTGAGAATGAAACTATGAGTAATATTACTTCATAGTGAAAGGAAACTTACTGACATTAATCTCAATAAAGTAGAATGTGAAATTAATGTACAATGGATATGTATACATGATGTCTGCTTAAACATCTGTACAAGGGCAAAAGAGATCTTTCCAGCATTGCATGAGTTTATATATGTGGTGCATAGTAGTGCTAAAATAATAATCCACATTCAAGCATAGATGAAGTAGAAGGTCTATGTGGATTGCAACAGATACAAATACACTTGATATGTTGTAATGATATGGACCCATTCTGTTGCTATCTGCAATCAGCACAAGGTACATAGGATGCTGCACAGCAATTTGAGTGGTGTAACATGATGTTAAATTTACAACATGACAAACCACTCCTTCAGTACATTTTATAGATCAATAAGGCATTGTTTTCCCAGAATAGTGTAAGTAACCATAACAATGTGCATCAATGGGCAGAGCATACTTCTTGATACATGCAACATCAAGTACATTTTACCCTAAATTTTTGTTGTGGAATTTGGAGCAAGCATCAGTGAATACATGACCAATAAGATCATGTATTCACTGATGGAACCCTGAATAGTAAAAGATATCAGAATGAAGAATCCACTGCAGTAATTCCACTTAAATTGCTACTAATAATGATTTAGGAGAAATGCAGAGTGATGCATGAAAAAATAGTCTCAGTCCAGTTTGACTCTCTGGTTCTAGTATATTGTGTGGAGTGAGCAAACCTCATCATCTGAGAGGTATCAGGAATATTGATGCCCCATATTGTGCAAATCCATACAAATTACAGGAAATGAGGAACATCAACCTCTCAGATGTCATTATCAAATATCGCAATGTTGTGCCAAGTGATCACTTTCAACTTCTGTGACAGTGATACCAGCAGTCTGCTTCTATGTTTATTATTGTAGTAAACTATGTTTCTGCTAAGTTACATACTGGGTCTATTTTTTCGTGTGCCAGCCTGTAGTTCTGAGTCAAATACAGCAAACAACTTAAAAATTTGTATGTTACTGTATAGCATATAAAATATTAAGTCATGACAATTTGCTAATAAAAAGATTTAAAAATCTGTTCTGCTTTATTTAATAATATGAAAATAAATAACATGTTAACATATAATTATTCCTAATAATAAAAATAAATCAACTTACAGAATCTAGATCCATTTCTCTTATTGTAGATATAATTTCAGGGACAATTTCTTCAGAAACAGAACTAAATAATTTTTCTGTACAACAATATATTATTTCTATTAATCTGTAAATATACATTAAATATGTAAATATCTCACAATAAATACATATTTTACATAATATTTAGCAAAACTAATTCTTAACAGACAATCTATAATTATTATAAAGGTTTACAAAGATTTGCACCACAGAAATTCTTTATTCTAGAAATCAAAAGCTATAATAGTAAGACATTTTTAATTATAATTGTTTTTTTTTTTTGAATAAATAAAGATAAAGATATAAAACTGAAAAGTTTTCATCTTCCTTAACTAAGTAAAGTTATGTCTGTATACACTTAACACTTATGCAACCATTTATAATTAAGAGAAAAATGTTTAAATATGTTTGAAAGTGTTATAAACAATTATAACACTTTGTGTTTGTTGTGTTTTACAATGAGTAACATTAAAAATTTAAGCCCAACTTTCTGAAAATACTGTACAGTTTTGTTATATAGTTAAGAATAAGGCATACACCAATGCATTCATCAGGCAGATACAAAACAAAGATCACAAGATATCCTATGAGATGAAGCTCATTGTGAGAATGAAGATGCATCTACCCCATCATCACTCAGAGTAAATGCAATGAGCAGCAATCAAATTTTTAGTATGATACATCTTGTGATATCCACCACAAAAGCACAAATTTGTAAGTACAATTGCCTATGAATACGGAGATTCAATTGTAGTTATTATGATTATTGAATATATTTTTGTAAATAAATTCAAAATAATTATAATCTTATACTTCATCAAACAATTAAAAAAATATATATGCAATTATTATACAATTTGATATACGAGAGTCATTCTAAAAGTAAAGAACGTTTGTTTCTCCAGATACTTTTATTTAAGATAATGAAACAAAACTTATTTTACAACACATATGATACCTTAGCTATATTTCTACATAGTCGCCATACAAATTTAAACATTTGTCATAACATATCATCAGCTTTTCTATGCCTTCTGCACACTCAGTTACTACCAAGTTCTTGAACTAGTCATTAATGGCCTCTTTCAGTTCATTGTCACTTCCATAGTGATTCCCGGCTAAAAAATCCTTCAGTTTTGGGAAAAGATGTAATCATTTGGAGCCTAGTCAGAGTTATAAGAAGGGTGTTCAAAAACTTCCCACTTAAACTGCTGAAGCAAGTTCTTCGTCAATGCAGCAGCATGCAGATGTGCGTTATCCTGAAGAAGCACAATGCCTCTGGACAACAATCCCTACCGTTTGTTTCAAACTGAAGCTTCATTCATCACATTACCATAAACCTCGGTTATCTATCTGTAAATTTCGATAGGGTGGACTTTTTTCGCATTCAAAAAGCATATTACACTATGAACCTCATACTTGGCGGAATCTTTAATTTTATCACACATTTCAAAGTCACACTGTAAACAGTAAATGATTGTTGTGGCTTGCTGTGGCTACCTGTTAGCATCAGACTGGCGCGAAAACATGGGAAGGTTCATGACGTGGCAGTTGAGGGTGGTGGGAGAACTGAACAGCTTGTCAGATCAAAATGTTCTTTTCTTTTAGAATGACCCTCATATTATTTGTAAATTTAAATTAACTAACTGAAAAAGAAAAATCTCAATAGATCATTACAATAAGTTTCATATCTTGATAAAATGAATTGTCTGTATTTCTTAAAGAAATCAATTGTATTTTTCCAGAAGACACATAATTACATACCATATTTAGTATTAGAAAGATCTGTAAGTTAGGTAGATAGTACAGGGTGTCCAAAAAGTTACTGTGAATTGGAAAGGGTTTAATTGAAAGGCTGCATTATGAAAGAAATTGGTCATATTAATAATGCTTAACTGGAAGAATTGCATTATTCAAAAGTTTAGGAGAAGAAAGTGTAGCTTGTAATTGATTTTTAAAGTGTTTTTGTATTTTACATCTAGAATGCTTAGTAATAAATAATGAAATTGTTTCTGTAGATTGAAAGAATTTCAGTGACAGTTTCTGCATGATGCTCCAAACTTAGAAATATTTATATCAGAATATCTTCAAGTTTTGACAATATTTAGATCATTTTTCATTACACAAAAGTGTAAGTTGCTGAAATTAAACTGTAAAATCCTTAATATACGCCAGAAAATGTTTATAATTAGAAGATAAACACAAATTTTGGCCTTTACAATTCATCCTTTTCACACACAAACACAGAAGAATTACACAATAAATTTCAAGATCATAGTTTTGTGGTAATGTAAAAAAAATAAATTGCAAACATTTCAGAACTTGTGTTTGCCTTCTAATTACAAATATTGTATAGAAAATATATACTTTATATATGGCATATAATTGATAGAGTCAAAAATAAACTGAACAGAAGTGATATACAGCATTTGTCAAAGCAGTTCTATTTAGTTTGTATTTCATTTGTTACCAGCATCAATATATTTATCAAAACAATACCAGAAGCCAATTTTTATAATTTCTGTAAGAACTCTAGTTGCTGTAGCTTCTATTCATTCCTGAACTGTGAATATATGACCAAACTTTCCTGATCACTTTACTTTCTTGATTTTGTTCTGCAGACTTTCATCTATTCCCTAAAATAAAATGAAGTTCAAGGGATGCAGATTCCAATATGCAACAGAGTATAAGCTACAGCAACTAAAGCCATACGACTGGTTTGACAAGTACTGGGAGTTGCTGAAATGCTAGGTACTGGCAAAAGTATGTAGGTGCCCACTTTGAGATAATGCAGTATTATTGGATGAATGTGAGACATTTAAGTCTGAGTATGTGTGTTAAAGTATAAAATTCTGAATCTAAATATATAAATTTAAAAAATTGTTTATTTATTGATTATACATTATACTATTCAAAAAATGTTCTCTTTCTAGTACTTGTTTCATAGTTTTAATTTTATTTATTCTATTAATATTAAAAAGATGGATCTTTCATTATATCTTCTAGTTTTCACACACTGCTTAGAGCTACATATGATAGTTCAGCAACATTTTATTTTTCTCTTATGTCAATTACTTCTTTTTCCAATGTTAGTTCTTGATCTTTGTATGGTCAATGAATATGAATCCAAGATTGGAAACTGTCTTCTCATGCATTCCACAATGTTATCCTTCCATTTTGTTTGCATAGGAAGAATGGGAAATGCTCCATTTCTTATAGTTTGTCACATATACTTATTGGATTTTACCATTATTGCCATTGGTAACAAAGGGAATCAATCTCCTTCCTTCTCTGTATAAAATGTTGACAACTGTTTCAACAGATTCATTTACTAGGCCAGCATTGACCCATAGATTTTTTCTCAGTATTAAGCAACAACCAATAGATAGGTATAACACTGATTGCAAGTCTTGAGCTTGTTCATCTGATGGCTTTTTTTGCAAAAATGCTATTACGTTCTGCTGAAATTTTTGCAACTGGTCTATTACTTTGCACAAGGAATGATTTGTTACACAAAGTAACCATTTCATTCATAGGAAATAACCTTTTGGAATCTTTAAAGTTTTCTATATCTAATGGAGATAAAATTGCCTCCTTTCTTGTCATTAATGCCTCCCATTCTTGCTGCTTCAGTTTACTGATTGCAACATTAATATATTTCTAAACAGTTCTTGGCTTGTATCTTGACTCATAGATATAGTTAATTGAAATGTTTTTGTAACGTACTAAGTTTGTCCTCAAGAAGAAAAGTTCTCTTTAGAGTTTACAAAGAAAGGTATATCTTTCATGTGAGACAACTGTCAGATATCTCCAAAGAAGTAACAAACACGTCTTCAAATGGCTCATGTTTGTTCCTCTTTGTTTCACAGCATCTGTTGTGAATTTTTGACATTAGTTTTGACCTGATTATAAAATATTCATCAAAAATATTACTTAATGCAACCTGAAAGTTCTGAAGCAACTCTCCTCCTAATTCTTTAAAAGAACAAACTGGAATTCTTATAAAACTGAATTGTTTTTCCATTCATGTTCATGACTACAGCACCTAGTGGATACTATTGTTCCCTATAGTTTTGCTTACCAATTTTACTATGGTCTTACTTACTATGCTTTTTCCAAAGCCTGTTTTTTAAATTCTAGCACAGTGATTTTCAACTGGTGTGCTGCAAAAAGTTTTGAAGATTCTTAAATAAATTATTTTCAAAAGAAGCTCAAAGAACAATAAGTGTCAAAATTAAAAACTCTTTAAATTGATTATATGAGCTTTTCATTGTTATAATAAATAAACATATACACTACACAATGCAGTAAAAAATATATATTCATAAGCAAAAGTATGTGTGTATAACACTAGGTTAAGGAACAGCACTTTTATTTAATTCACAAAAGAAAGAAAAAAAATAGACAAAAAGAATTATATTAAGTGGCAACTAATGTGACGATAAAATGTTTACAAACACAACTTGATTTTTCAATGGAAATTTGTGTCACAAAAATTTAATTATAGGTTCAAGTGTGCCATGAGATAAAGAAGGTTGAAAAACACTATTTTAGCACAAAATCAGCCTCACTACTACTTGACTTTACTTTTCTTTTTGTTTGTTTTTGTTTCAATGGCTCTTATCTTAGCAGATTTTTTTCATTCTAAGCATCTTTATTTTTTAAAAACAAAGCAAACACAGAATAATTAACAATTTATCTTTACACTAAGTTTATTCCTTGATATGATACTTTCCTATAGAGTATGAAGATAGGTAAACACTTTAAAACCAAAATCCAGAAAAAGAAATTCACAAAGAAACAATAGGAAATTAAAATGACTCAAAAGAAATTCATAAACAAGAATTTTTAGAGAATGTGGATAAACAAATAGAAGCATATCTGAAGGAAATGGAAACAAACTACAGGCTTTCTTACATTAAATAACAAGTACAAGTGTAAAAAAAGCAATCTATTGGTTTAAGAACTAAGCATGTATTATAACCCCTTGATTGATTTCTAACAAAAACTATATAGCTGATTTCATATATACAAATAAGTTATTCTGAAATTTCACGAATTTTGGTTGTGTAACTTTTTAGTTATCACGTCACACGACTGTGGGGTTTCTGAAGTTAAGGAGTCTTCACTTAACGCTAATAAAACATGTATCAAAAGTTGAAGTTTTTTTTAAAGTTTGAGAATATATTACATTAAAAAAAGGCAAAAACATAATTTAAATGCTAAAATTCAATTTCTTTTCAGAATATAGAAACAATTCAAATTCTTACATTGAATATTTTTCATTATGATGACAATGGATCTTTAATCTTTCAATAAGAGAATAGAGTTTCTCTCTCAATTGCTGGCAGGAATCTTTCATCTCCAGAGAATCACACTCCTATAAAATTATACAAATTAAAATAAAATTCTGAATTTAAAAATAACAACACAATTTATTAGAATTACTTGCTTAACTAATAGATTTTTTTAAACAAATCAAAAATATAAAACTTAATTATATATAACAAAAACTGAGAAATCCAGAAAGAAAAATACAATTTGGTTCTATATAAAATCCAAACTCACATCATTTAAGATTTCTCCTGAAACAAATGATACTAAATGTAGTGATTAGTCACATTCAGCACAAATATAAAAGACACAGAATACTAAAAAGAGAAATTTTTTGAATATATCAGAGCAATAAAATAAGATACTGTATATTAAAATTCATTATAAAATAAAAACACCAAATTTTAAAATCATTTTTGGGCATGTTGACTAGTAAAGCAGCTTTAATATAACTAAATAAGCAAACCATTGACTTAGTTTGCTTCAAATGAAACTAGCTATGTCATTGACTTGTTTATCTGACTAAGTTATTAAAGTCACTTTAATGGGCAATGCATCGTTTACCTCATTTAGCTCATCTATATCATCAAACTACCTTTATTTAGATTAATTTAAAAGTATAAAATTGTTTTCTATCATATTCTACTTTGCCATACCTTAAAAAAATATTACGAAGATTATATTAAGTAAATTAATTCTTCTTATCTACTTAATTCATATAGATAGTAAAAAATAATTCCTGTAAACAAACACTCAAAACAAAAACAAAGATTCAGTTCTTCAAGACTGCTTTGCAATATCTTTCTTCTTGAACAGAAATTTTTGTGAATGGTTTGAACATAATATATCAGGCCTCGTCCCTCACCACACAGTCACTATTAGAGGTATTCATGATTTGTAGCTTTTATCACTATACCAGCTTTCTTAACAGTCATCAAAGTATTGATTTTTCCAATTTTGTTTTTTGTTAGTACAGACTGTATGCAAAAAGTTGAAAGCTTCCTCGAAGCAAAGTTCACGAATTACTGAATTTTGCCAACAGAGGAATCATTCATTTTGTGATTTATAAAATGGTTGAAAGAATGCCTCTGAAAAGATGATGCTAACCAATACAGTGATCCAAAGGATAAATTAGGATTGCAAATCATTCTGTATAAATGTCCATTCATATTTCATATTAGGGGCAGTCAAATGAAAATGAGACAGATGGGAAAAAAGTAACTGTTTATTATTTCAAAAGTAATTGCCATAACTGTTAATACATTTATCCCACTGTGAGACAAGACAGTCAATGCCTTCATAGAAACATGTTTGCAGTTGCCTACGGAACTATGATTGTACCCAGGCATGCACCTTTTTGTCCGAAGCAAATTGACGGCCATGAATGTCTTTCTTCGGAGCTCCAAAAATATGGAAATTGCACGGGGAGAAATCAGGACTGTATGGAGGATGTGTATGGACTACGCTACATGTAACCAATGTTGTTTTGACTACATAGTCAAAACAACCTTGGTAACATGTGGGTGGGTATTATCCTGCAACAGAATGATGCTGTCTGTCAACATTACTGGGTGTTTGGATTTGATGGCACGCTTCAATTTTTGCAAAGTTTCTATGTACCGCTGTGCATTAATTGTGGCACTGTGTTCCAGAAAGTCAACAAGCAGAGGACCACCATAGTGATGTTGGACGCACACATGACTCGCCCACCTCACTTCGAGCATGTCTAACAGACAAATGGCACAGCAGTGAACGTTCACACTGTTCCTTCCTGATTTCCAATAGAGGACACTTCTGTATACACATTACCAACTTCCATGCCACACTTGTTATATAGTCTGTCTCGTTTTTATTTGACTGCCCCTAATACCTTTTGTAGAACAGCTCTTCTAAAAGCAAGAAAAACATTTCATCATAAATACCCCTACTGTTGATATACATAATAAGCATAAAGAAACTCCTCCTAGTACACATAGGATGATAAGAGTTATTAATATATATAAAATTTATCACTACTCACCTCAAACGAACTCATTTTTTCTAACCAAATACCACTTTCATCTGAATAGTCTTTACTTTTATCATTCCCAAAACAATAGCTTTTTTCTTCCATAAAAAGTTGAATGCTGCAATCAAAAATTCCAGCTCCTGTGACTTTTTTATTAACTCCACTACGAAAATCACAGTTTGGAACTTTCCAGCTTTTGGAACTGCTCAAAAGATTCTTGTCTTTGGCAGAAATAAGAAAAGAATCATCTTGATTAATTGTGTCCTTCCAATCCTCCTCATTTTCAAATTTAGTTTCTCCTTTTGTAATACTCTCATTATTTTTTGAATGATGGTAATTTTTGTGTTTACCATAAACTGCTGTCTTCTTGTCATTAGAAATAATTTCCTCATTTTCCACATTATTCAATCTAGATTGTTGTCTTGTTATATATTTCTTCCTAGACTGAAACTTATTACAATTGTTTGATTCTAGATTTTTGACGTTAGTTGAATTGTAAGTTTTAGTAGATCTCATAATGTGATTTCCATACGTATTTGCATCGTGAGCAAGCAGATTACTCTGGTTATTTTCAGAAATTTCAGATAAATTTAATGCTTTCTTACTCCTGTTTCTAGTAGTTGAAGTCATCTCAGCTGATATGTTTAAGTAAAATTCTGTCTTTTTTAACCTATAAATATAATTAAATATAAAATTATTGAATTTTTGAAAAAATAATCACTAAATTTAATAAATTGGATTAAAACGATCACTTTCTCAACATGAAAATATATTGATACATTTCAAATATAGTCGTATCCAGGGATAAATTTACATTTTAGTAAGTTTACAATTATTAAGACAGTTTTTTTTAATGAAGTTTATGTATTCAAGCCTTAAAAATTGAAAATATAGTCAGTCTGTTCTGATAGAACTCTTTTATAGTTTAATATTGGTTTTACAGAACACAGTTAATTAAACTATCCTATTTCCTAAAAGTTCATTGTCTTAAATTCAAATTATATTCCTGAAAATATGGTTTTAACTATATAATACTACTCCTAGATGACTAAAAATCAGAGTAGGTTCTAAAGCAGAGAAGATATAAAATTATTTTACTATAATAGTTATTTCTGAATGATAGTTTTCAATTATAAATTCTCAGCTAATTTAATTCAAATGGCATTTTCTCAGAGGAAACACTTTTCAGTAAACTTAAGCATTTTTAGCTATATTCTTATCATCAGGAATTGATTCTTGACTATCAACTCCTGATGATAAGCATATAGCTTAAAATGCTTAAGTTGGCTGAAAAGAAGCTTGAAAGTACTTCAATTTACAGTAACATTTTGATTCCAAAAAAAAAAAAAAACTGTATGAACTGGTTTTATATTTGAGCTACTTCCTTAGTTTTCCAGTAAAAAACATTGTAATTTTTTACTGAACTGGAATCTACTTACTTTTGAACATTATAAACAATTTTATGATTATTCATAACATAGATTTATATATATATGTTGCAGCCAAATTGTTAAATTAGCCACTTTAAAAAGCGTCTAGATGTTTGATTAAACAGCACAATTTTGTAATAAAGCTAACTAACATTCAGCCACTTTATAAAGAGACTAAACCAAATGGCTGTCAACATTTAATATTTTATAATATGGCTGGCCAAACGATTAGCCGCTTTACAATGAACGTTAGATAAACAGCCAGATTGCCATATTGACTTCCAATTCTTACCACTTGAGCATTAAGGAAGGTTGCCAGATTTGACTGCCAAAATGAGCTACTCTTGTTTTAGTTTGATGTAGAAAAATCATTTGGCACATTGCCTACTTTTTGGGCTACAAAAATTTGACTTGGCTACATAAATTATTTCATCGTTTGTTTCTGTCTAGAACAGCAATACTTATCTCTATTTGTGTCACCTTTAGAAATAATTTTGTAGTAAAATGGGAAAGCATTCTCAGATTTAAAGAAATCTTATTCAACTTTCAAATTTAATTGTGGTTTGATAATTCGTTTTAGCAGCTATTAAGATTATTACATTAAAAAATTGATTTTTATAGTTTATGTTGGCATGTTGGCAAGATCATTTGTTGCTTAATTCATTGCATTCTTTGCCAACAATGATCAAAAAGTTGTAAAATATATAGAAAACATTCAATATGATATTTCACAACAGACATCTGATAATTTGGTTAGTGAAAATATCTTTCATAACACAATAACTACAGAAAGTAATGGAAATTTATCACCTGATCTAATCTCTCCACTGGACAGATTAGATCAGGTGATAAATCTCATCACTGTAGTTCCTGCTTTATATCTGTTCATGATATTTGCAAATCGTCTAAAAAGCAATAAAGGTTATTGGTCAGAGATGATTTGTTTCATATGCAAAGGAGAGCATAATATACAGTACAAATTGAAAGAGAAGAAGCACATAAAGGAGTTAAACAGGCTGCAGAGAAGATGGTTGATGATACTGCTAAGAAACTGGATATTAGATAACTATTATACACTGGACATTAGATATCTCCTATTAGATACTGGAAAAAGTATTTTCTTAATATACCAAAACATTATGGGAAAAATTATTGATTTCAGAAATGGAGTTTACATGGTAGGGACTGCACAAGAATAATTGAAAATTGGTTCTGTTGTTACAAATTATAAGTCATTGAATGATTATAATGATGAAATACCAGAAAGATCAATCAATATCTGCCAGAAACCATGACTAACCAATCATTATTTGGTGGTCAAGGATTTGAAAAATGCTCATGCAAACCTGTGAAAAATCGGTGCCATACTAATAGATGCGCATGTTTTAAAAAGAATGTTCTTTGTGGATCTAAATGTCAGTTTAGTTTATCTTGCATTAATAAAATAATACATCTATTTGATATGTTTACTATTATTTTTTAACTATTGGAGAAATTTAACAGTTTTAAAGTATTTTCTCATTTTTATTATTTAATGTTGTATTGTTTGGTATGTCAAACTACCTATCTTTATTTATGTCGCGATTTTACAAAAGTTATTCTTAATTATAGTAAAGTATCTAAACATTAAGAATACATGCATAATGCATAATATCTTAATAGCAATACATGTTTTTAAAGATTTTAAATGACCAATGAACAGTTAAGTTGATTAGTTACTATAAATTATATTATTTCCTATAAGCAGGAAGTAAGTCAAATACTGTACTTTTTTTATAATTTTCAAGTTTATAAATAAATAATTTTGATTATGCAACATATATATTTTTTATTTCCTAATATTTTTGTCCCTAATCTTAGTAAATAATTCATATTTTAGTAAAAAGCCTGAGATTTCTGCCTCTTGACAATATGGATAAATGTAGCCAGCCACATTGCAACGTAACAACAATCCAGCTGAATGTTAGTTAGCTTTATTACAAAATGACACCATGTAATCAAACAGCTAGACGTTTTGTAAAATCGCTGAATTAACAATCCAGCTGCAACATATATAAGTAATTCAACATGTTCAAGATAAAAACATTGATTTTCAAATAGAAGAAAATATCAAAAATCTAATCAAAGTCTTTCTATAAGATTAAGTCTTCAAATACCATATTGGGACATTAATACATGATAACTAATGAGCAAAGAACAGATTCCACTTAATAAAAGTTTGTATCAACAGTTGAATGGTTGAGAGATCCAGAATGAATCTGGATGGGTCAGAAAACCATAGGAACTTTTTGGGGAGTAATCTGGATATGTTAGGCCCTGTCCCTCTTCACCCAGATACCCTAGATTCCAGTTCAGGAGTGTGTACTGTTAAGATGTTTTGCTGTTTTTGTGAGGAACTGTTTTTATNAAAACAAAAATGAAAATAATGATAATGATGATAAAATAAATGTAAAAGTCCAAAATAATCTATTTATTCATATATAAAACACAAATATAATTCATTTAAATAATAATCCATCTTAATAACTTAATATAGTATTTCCTCTCCATTAGGCAATTTCTGTCCTGCCTGTAAACAATAGAAACCAGTTCCTTTGTTTAAAATCTAGTCTCTTCTATGCCCTGCTTTACCATTCCAGTTCAGGAGTGTGTTCTGTTAAGACGTGTTGCTGTTTTTGTGAGGAACTGTTTTTATTCATTCTGGTGCCTGGGTTAGGTAAAGTTTTAAAATAATACAGTAGGAATAGTATATAAATAATAGTAGGAATAGTATATAAATAAAATTAAACTCAATCCAATAAATTAATACCTAAAGAGTAGAATGGATAAGTCTCGAGACATCATCATGGAGCTAGAAGAAGGAATAAAAGAGAAACTATTCACCGTCAAAGAGTGTATAGAGGCCGCTAAAAAAAAAAACCCAGATACCCTATTGTGGACCAGGCTGAATCCATGTCGGGCTTGCTAAAAAAGACTCTCTTAGTGCCCATTGAATTAAAAATTAAATTTAAGTTGGCAAAAAAAAAAAACTATGTCAAAGTTGACAGTTTAAAATAGACCAAGAATATTGACAAAATTGTTAAATATGTCAAAGTTGACATTTAACAATTTTGTCAATATTCTTGGTCTGTTTTAAAGTTATGCCCAGTTTTTATTGTTTAATTTAAATTTTAAGTATTGAATTCCATTATTACCATATTTTTGTGGTACGACCAGCCCCTATTAGAGTAAAGATAACTGGCTGTCCGAAGACTTAGCCTGTGTGTAGAAGAGGGGTTGAGGTAGGGAGAGGATAGGTGTATTAGAAGATTGATTAATTGGCGGGTTGTGGGAGGGGTAGGAGTAAGATAGAATAGGAATGGAATAGATTAGGATGAGTTAGTGGGGAGTTGGGATTTGATAGGTTTACAGATTGGAAGGAAGGATGTGGGTTCTCATGGTTGCGTCATGCCCTCATTTATTTTCTAATATAATACAAAGGTATACTTTATTTACAGTTAGCCATTTAGGCTTGGATGATTTCGATGATGGGACGCTATGAGTGCTCCCTAAAACTACAGAAAAATGCACCTACTGGGTGCTTAGAACATACGTTATTTCGTCCTTACATTTCATTTTACGCGAATTTCTACAGACATGTCTTGATGTATCTTGGCTTCCAGGGTGGTAGCCTTGGCAGTAGTTGACGATGGTTGTGTTGCAGCTGCTGCTGGGTGCCCTGTCTTCGATGATGGTGATGATTATTGCGTCCAGGATGCACAGGTGGCTGCCGTAGAAAGCGAATATGTCTAGCTTCCAGAAGTTGAAAGGTGACTGCTCAAGTTGAACAATGGGCAGTTTCTAATAAAATCTTCTAAGTGTTTTAGGTTTTCTTTTGATTTACAGAAAAAGTCTAGGCTTGGTGGCCAGTTCTGTCCATGGTGTATGGTGTAACCTATTAGATGATCCCTTATATTGTTGTATAAGGGACAGTCAATGAGGATATTGATGACATCCCCCTGACTGGCATCATCGCAGGTGCAGAAGCCGTTGTCCCTTTTCCCAATCCTATTTAGGTAGGTGGGAAAATTCCCGTGTCCGGTAAAGCACTGAGTCAAGGTGTATGAAGGTTGAAGGTAGCCGTAGGTTTGTCTCTTGCTAATCGAGGGGAGAAATTTGTATGTCGTTCTTCCTGTTGTAGAGGTATCCCATTCTTTTTGCCATATGTCTAGGCATATGTTGCGTATGTAGTTGGTTATGTAGGTGGTTGGGATGCGGCTGAAGGCAATGTGCATTTCCGAGCTGGTGGCCAATTTGGCCAATCATCCGCCCTGTCGTTGCCTGTGATGTTACTGTGTCCTGGTATCCAGTTTATTTTAATGTTCCTGTATTTACTCATGCTGTTGATTAAGTAATTACACTTATGGCCGACTGTTGGTTTCCTTGTGTTATTGCCTATCGTGTTTAGCACGTAGCGGCTATCCGTGTAAATGCTTATATTGCCTTTATATTTTTTCCGTTTCATTGTAATATATGTTAGTGCCGTATACATTGCCCACAGCTCAGCCTGATTATTTGAGCAGTGGTTGTGCAATTTGAAGTACTCCTCGTGTTCGGTATTCTCTGTGTTCCCATTATAAATTGCAAATGTGGCCCCCGTGCCTTTTTCATTCTTTGCTCCATCCGTGTAAATCTTCCATGTATTTTCGTCATCATCGAGGGGATGGTTGATGTTGAATATATTGTTATTATTTATTGCTGGGTGGCATGAGCATTCCAGTTCTGCATTATAGTTGTCCATGCCGTGGTTCTTGATTGCCTTTAGAATTTCTTTACTTTCAGTTGGGTAGCCTTCTTTATTGATTACTTGTTGGATGTCTTTGTCGCTGATGTTATCCAGCTTTATGTTCGATAGGTTCCATGTCCAATTTAGATCTTTTATTTTAATGTGTATTGGCATGAGATTTGCAAGGACCAGTAAGGCGTCTGTTGGGGCCGTCCTATACGCCCCACAGATTCTTATCGCAGAGGCCCTTTGCACGGAGAGTAGTTTTCTTTTATTATGCACAATGTTTGCCCGTTTCCCCCATATTTGGGCTGCATAGAGCAGGGCCGGTTCAATGGCTCCCTTATATATCAGTGAAGAGTGTTTGGCACTTACTCCCCAAGTATTCCTGGATATCTGATACAGCATGTTTGTTTTTTTCTTAACCTTTTGACATATCTCGATATGGCTTCGATGGTCTCGATATGGCTTCCCCAGTTTAAGGTTGGGTCCATTATGACCCCCAGGTACTTAAGATTCTGGGTAATCTTGATCCTGTGTCCCTCCAAGTAAATGCCAAGATGCCGCTGCAGCTGTTTCCTTCGGGATCTTTTAGTGCAGACTAGTGCCTCACATTTGTCAAAGTTAACAGGAAGTTTATTTCGGATGTTCCATTCGTGGATTCTTTCCAGTATTTGGTTACCCCTCTGCTGGAAGACATGGCAGTTTTGGTGCCTCACCATGAGGAGGGTATCATCTGCAAAGGCTTGCAGCTGGAAGGATTCATCCCCTTGCAGTGAGTAAAGGATGTTGTCGAAAGCCAGGTTCCACAAACCTGGACCGCTCCGTGAGCCTTGTGGGCACCCTCTGTTTACTCCTTTGACAATATTTATTCCCCCATTAACATATCCTACTTTTCTTTCAGCCAGATAGCTTTCAGTTAGATTATAAATATTCTCTGGACAATTTGTTTTTCTTAACCTGTATTTGACCGATGGCCACCATAGGTTGTCAAAGGCCTTTTTATAGTCTATGCTTACTAATAGTGCATGTTGATCTTTTTCCCACGCTTCCTCTATAAATTCAGTTACTTTCTTTATTGCTTTTATCGTGGATTCCCCAGGTCGGAAGCCATACTGATTTTTATTCACTTGATTGTTGGTGGCTAGGTGCCAGTTAATACGGTTGATAAGTAGACCGTCCAAAACCTTGCCTATTACCGGCAGTAGGCATATAGGACGGTAGTCTTTCATGGACACGGGGTGCTCTGCCTTTGGGATCAACACTACATTAGCCATCTTCCACTTTTGGGAGAAATAGCCTGTCCTCAGGCATCCATTGAATATAATTACAAATGCAATTGGTATTTCCAAGAAGGTCTGTTTGACAGTCTCGGTCGTAACACCATCGATCCCTGGGGATTTTTTATTGGCTAGGGAGCAAATTGCTTTGTTTATTTCCTGGAATGAAAACCACTTATCCTGTTTACCTTTATAAGTTGATTCAGTTTCTTTACGTATGTCATCTTGTTCCTAATTGTCATTGTCGTCATTGGGAAAGTGGTAGTTTAAAAACTGTTTGATATTTTCATCTATTTTGTAATCATTATGTGTCGTGCTCGTGATGATGTTCGGGATGGACGCTTTTTTATTTTTCTTGAATGCTACTTTGAATGGGCCTCCCCATGGATCCTTGAAAGGTTTCCCGCAGTAGGTGCGCCACGCCTTTGTTCTGGTTTTGTTAATCTCTTCCTTGTAGTTTTTAAGGGCCTCGCTATATTCCTCTTTCCTTCTTTCTTTTGCCTCTATATTTTGTTCTCTCATCCAACGTTTCCTTAGAGTTCTTACCTTTCGTTTTTTATTTTCTAGTCAGTCTGTCCACCAATGGGTACGGTAAGTGTTGCTGGGTTTAAGGGTGGAGGAGAGAGCACTGGCCGAGTTGATGGAATTTGTGAGGTGTTGCACATAATTATCTATCGAGTGGGTGTCAGCGAGAGGGCCAAAGTTGTAACTTCTCCAGTTATTTGCGAAGAGGGTTCGGAATTGGTCCCAGTTTGTCCTCTTCTGGTATTTATTCGTACCAGGGCCCAATTGTGGTTGGTTGTCGTCTAGCGTTGTTAGTATATAGTGGTGGTCGCTAACTGAGTCCTTGAGAATGGTTTCACATTTTATGACTATATTGCTTAGTTCTGTAGGTGCCAGGCAGATGTCCGTCCAGCCTTGTGCTCTTCCATTATAGAAGGTGGGAAGTTCTGATGTATTCATGGATGTAAGGTCGTACTCGTTAAGAATGTCTTCAATAAGTCTACCTCTTGCATCTTCCTCTTCATGGTGCCAGATTGGGGATTTTGCGTTGCCGTCTCCGGCTACTATTAGCTTTTTGCCTTTTAATGCTCGGAGGACACTCTCCAGCTCGTTTATACAGCTCTCGTCCTCTTCGTATGGGGAGAAGTAAATGCAGACTACATACTCTATAGGTCCATTTTGAATGGCCACAGTGGTTATTTTTGTCGAGCTTAGGCTTGGTATTAGGGCTGCACTTATATTTTTGTTGCGTATTATTACTCCGCTTTTTGGTTTTTCATTACTTTTGCCGTTGTAGAGAACCTGCCATTGGCCAAAACGTACTATCTCATTGTTTATGGTATATGGTTCTTGGATTAAAATAATGTCTGCTTCTAGATCGTTTGCGGTCTTAATCACCAAAGAGGATGCTGCCCGGGATTTCTGGGCATTTATCTGAAGAATTTTAAAAGGGTTCTTGGCCATTGTTGTATTCAATCTGCAGAAAGGGGTTCTTTGGGTAGTATTATTCATAACTTGTTTGTCTTACCAGTAATCTTTTGTAACTTTTTAGTATGGGGCAGTTGGATGAGTATGCATTATGATCTGTTCTGTATTTTTGCCCTTCTTGTTGTTTTTTGTTGGCCTTCGTACAGTGAGTGCAGATTGGCTCTTCTTCTTTTAATGGGCAGTCTTTATATTTATGCTTTTTTGTGCAGTGGCTGCACCTTGTTTTTTGATCACAACTTTTGGCCATATGCCCGAATCCTGTGCATTTGTAGCATCTTAGGACTGGTATATAGTCGTCCACCCTCAGAGATCCCCATTCATAACTTACTTGCCCCATGTTTATTAGTGTGTTTCTGATCACTGGTTGCACCGCCATTATGACGTGCCTATAATCCTCTCCCTTCCTTGATTTAACCACATGGGTTATTTCAGTGTTTTGTTTAAATACTTCTGATGAGAATTTCTCCCTTATTTCGCTATTCTGTTCATATATTTTACATTTTAATTCAGATTTCCCTTCTTCTTTTGGGACGTTCAGTATAATAACTTTGGGGTTTCTTCTTCTTGGTGTTGTTATTTTAACTTTTTCGTTTACCTCAGGAATCTGCTCAAGTGCTTCCTTCAGGTTTGTCAGATCTTCGTTTGTTTTGACCTTGAATTTCAGCCCTCCTCTTGACATATTTTGTACGTTTTTTACCCCTATGTTCAACTCTGTTGGATTTATTTTTTCCATGATGGTGCTCATTACTTCTTCTGGGCTTACTATTTCTCCTGTGTCTAATTCCATAGGCTCCAGTATTAATTCCTTAGGGTTACTTTGGTGGGCATCTCCCGTGATTGTTTCCGTGATTAGAGTGGTTGCTTGACTCTTGTTTGATTTTTCCCTTTTTAACACCTCGGCATAGCTTCCCTTTCCTTCCGTATGCCTAGTTCTCAGTGCCAATACTATACCGAACAGGCTATTGGCAGCCGCGTGCATGTCCTTTGCTGCCTGTCTCATGCTTTTCCGTTTCTTTGTTGTCACTGACCCTTGAGAATTAGCCAGAATAGCTTCCATTATAGTGTCCAGACTAGCTGAGACTATCTCCAGAAGATCCTTCTCCGGAGAATTCATGTTGACCGCCATGTCGTAACTTAGACCTTATAGGATCACAAGTTCAATTGAGAAGTAAAAATAGTAATTCATGAGGGTTGTCTTCCAGTCCAGTAAGTTCGCGTTAAATTTCCGAGAAGAATGATATATGTTACACTTAAATACACTGAGCCGAAATAGGGTCAGTTAGGATGCTGACCCCGGCCACGTGGTAGGTCAAAGACCCTTGCCTCCTTTGTTTAAAGCGAGTCTAAGATCGCTCATGATACAAAAACTACTATACCTAGGTACACGAAAATAGCTACAAAAGTAGATACTATACCAATAACGATAATACCCGACAATCGAAGGTACCGGTGGCCCGCGAAGCCTGCACGGCTGCCCGAACCTTTACAACTTTCAATCGTAATAAAATGAAAGCGAGACGTCGGAGCGGAAAACCGACGACGGCGGAGAAAAGGGCTTAAAAAGCCGAGTAAAAAGATGTACAGAACAATGACTTACCGGCGGAAACACCCGGAAAACGCAGCCGGAAAAAACGGAACTTCCGGAAACAATAACCTTTTGATCCACTGGTCCGATCCTGAAATTCAGCACATCGAACGATAGCTCTCGATACGACGAATCGAATGATGTATATATATCCACGGATTGAAAAATAATCCCGCCGGTGCGATGATCGAAGACGGAGCACATGTGACACACTACCTAACGGTCCAGCTTTCATCCGGCTATCCGGTACGACCAGCATGCCGGGTCTATCCAGCATGAAATCAGATATTTCTGTATAGTAAAAATCAGAATGCTGGCATGCTGGGTTAGGTGAGGTTATACATCCTCTCTAGATAGCCCATTAAACAAAAGCATTACATCAAAATCTACAATTATATGTTTAATTTCTTCATTTTGTCTTCTTTCTAACGACATTAAAAAAGCACTTTCAGAATTCTGAAAATGCTTTTTTTGTCTTTTTTTTTTGAAAACCCACACTGACTTACTACTACTGTTGCTGCTGCCGCTGCCGCCAATAAGTCATTAACTGTTTTATTGTCTTATATATGAAAACACTCTTCCTTATTTTAAATCAGTCAAATTACAATGTTATTTTATTGTACTCTGAAGAATGTTTTCTTTAACGTTTAGTTAACTAGATCTGATTAATTTTATATTTTATTCATAGTTTAACCGGCTTGCTGGGCTACCCTGATTATATGCAGCATGCAGATCATTCTGCAAAAATTCAGTATTATTATTATTATTATTATGTTGCAAATGTCATGCTCAATTGATACTGGTTCCAAGTGCTAGGCCAGACTAAAGTCAGGAAGTCAGGGCGTAGCTACCCAAACAAGTGTTATATTAAGCTTCTCTGTTATTGGTATGTGTGTCAAGAAACTTGCAAGAAATCTAGAAACTTCAAGAAATCTAGAAACTTCCTAACAATGTGGTGTGTGTTCAATATTGCTTCTGTAATGCCATGTATATGTTTTTATTAAGGTTTAATGTTTCTAGACTTTTGTGGTATAACCTGTAGAAGAGAGGACAACAGGTACAATAATTACTTTATCCATCCTCCACATCTGTCTTATTTCTTGAGCGAGTGGAGTGTACTTGTTGACTTTTTCAGAGTGAACATTTTTTATATTATGGGTGTTTGGAACAGAGATGTTTATTATATTAGCAATCTTATTGCATTTGTCAATGAGAGTGATGTCAAGTCTATTGTGATAAACTGTTTTATCTGTGATTATGGCTCTGTCCTAGTATATTTTGTGTGTGTCATTTTATATTACTATCAGTGGAGTATATTTGTAGTATGGTACCTTGATGTTTAATATCTGTGTTTGTGCGCAAACTCTTGGTGTGATATATTTGCTACTTGATTATGCCTATGTAAATGGTCTGTGCTGAGAGTTTGCAACCAGAAGTTATATGTTGTATTATTTCTGGCAGAATGTGGCATTTTCTGCAAGAGTTATTTGTCAGTGATATATCCTTCAGGATGTGTTTTCTGAAGTTTTTAGTGTTTATGACCCGATCTGGAATGGCAATCATAAACCCTTCAATCTTTCCAAACAGATAGCACCTATTACTATTATTATAGCATTTAAATAATAATTTTCAGTTTACAAATAATTGATAACAATTTTTAAAAGCTATATAGTAGCATGAATATGACAATAAAATCATATAAGTGTAATATTGAAGATATAAATCATATCTTCAGTAAAACTGCACTTATTTTCAAAATAAATTATTCTTTTTTGTCTATATTTAGTGCAGTTACAATAAAAATATCTGCAAAAACATAATGAATTATCTATGTTTAATATTATTTTTTCACATTGCAAACTTTTTGCTTCAAAGCAATTTCCATATTTTCAATTTGCCATTAACTAATGTTTCCTTAACGTTAGGAAAAAATGGGTCTAGAATGCTTTGATACAACTGTTTTGGCACAGATGGTATTAGAGCACAGTGAGTTCTAGTTTTTGCTAATATTGACAGAAACTTATTTTTCTGTGTAAATTATTCAATAACTCACAGACTAATAATAATTGTTAATTGTTATCTAGATACCAAGTTAAAGCTGACATAATTTCTATCGTTTCTATAATCAAACTTTCAAATGTAGATCATCATTATGATATGATTTTTAATATAACTGTTCTTTTTTTCATTCGGTACATCATAAAGATTATCTTTCTAATTAGAAAAAAGTATTCTAATAAGACACATTTAAAAATTATAAAGCATTTATGTCTCACCCACACCTTCTATGAGATCTTTTCATGCTTCTCCTCTACCTATTTCTATGTATATGATAAAGAGGTTGGTTAAAACAAAGAGAGGAGGATAAGAAGAAACAGACTTGAAGATCTCAGCACAGAAAGAAAGAAGTATGTTCCTTAAAAAGAGATAATTGCGACAGCAATTAAAGACATTTTATAATTAAATTAATTACTGTCCAACATAATTATTAAAATGCCATTTTCGGTCTTGTTTCTCCCTTTATAATTTAAGATGATCTTTTAAATATAAAAATTTATATATCATAATGTACAGATCCCAGATTAGATAAAACTTTTCAAATTTTAACTTAGAATATGTGAAGATTTCATATAAAAGGTCAAAGATGATAAATCAAAAGAATTGAATATTGCTCGCTGATTATAAATATTAATCAAATCTAACTTATCTGATCCTAATGTGAAGGAAAATATATCAAATTTTCAGGAATTTTCAAGATTTTATGCTGGTTCATAAATTTAAGACAAAAATTATGCTATGAAGATTTTAATTTATATAAAAACCTTCGACACTTTTTCTAGCAATTTTCTTTAATCAAATTAATGTTTTAAACTATATTTAATGGCCTTCCTCAGGTTCGACAATATTTGAAACGTCAGATATTCGAAAATTTGTTTTTGGATATCTGACGTTCCAAATATTGTCAAACCTGAGAAAAGCCATTAAATATAGCCGAAAACTGCTAGAAAAAGTGTCGAAGAACTTATTTTCAGAAGTTCTAGCTTTCTGTGCATAAAATTACGAAGATTTTGTCTAATCAAATTGCATTTGATTCCAATGTTAACAATACCACAAATAAACAAAGACAATCACTGTACAATTCAAGGAATTAGGTGTATTCATTGACTCCTTTAACTGTTTTTACAGTGTATGGAGATTCAATTGTCAGAAAGCTGTAGGCTCACCAGTGGCCGAGTGGTCTTTGTACCCTGACCACTGGGAGTTCGGTCGTGGGTTCACGTCTCACTCGGACGGGCTGGCCATGTGGAGTTTTCCGTGTTTTCTCCACATCTGTAACGCCTAAATAGGAGCCAGTTTCCCTTAAAAAGACCTCCCGGAAGGCATTCCCCTAGGCAGATCGCCCAAGTGTTGCGTTGCCATAACTCAAAACAAACAGAAAGCTGTAACAAAATTCAATTAATAAAGATAATATTCTAACCATTAAGATAACTTACTGGACTAATTACCATACAGTTATCAGTTGGATTTTAAAATAATGTCAACAATTTCAACCCAGTTAAATTAACAGGCCATCCTTGGGAATCAAAAGTAAAATGCGAAACGCTACTCTAGTGTCGGAAGGAAGTACAAAAGGGCTAGATTTGAATAAAGTAAACATTTAACATAGATTTAAATGCTACATATATAAAAAGCAAATGTTTTCACTTGTGTTAAATGGTCATCATCAGGGCAGAATTCTAAGACAAATGTTTCAAGCATCAGATCACATTATTCTTGCTTTAATTATTTTAGAAACATTAGTTTAGAGGTTTTTTAAACTATTTTAAAGTTATAGATTGTATAATAATAAAGATACTGTGCTTATAAAAAAAAAAAAAATTGATGTTTTAATTTAAAAATATTAATTAATATATTTAAAAAATATAAACTCACTTAATAAATAAATTTCTGATGCATTAAACTGTAAAATCCTCAACTTAACAGCATATTTGCATCTATATTTCATTAAATAAGCTACAAATTTGAAATAAATCAGAAAACACTACTAAATTGTCAATTTCATTCAGCTTCCATTCAAATTTGAAAATGGTAACCATGGTAATTGGATCTCGATCACGTGATTACTAAAATAATTAAACTTTAAAACATTTTACGTAAATTAATTATAAATTTATTATAATAAGTATTAATAAATAGAACGTTTAACAAAATATTACAAAAAAAATTAAAATATAACTCGTTTACATTAAGATTATTTATATTAAATATAAATAAATTAAAATATTTTATTATATAAATTATGCATATATTTTTTTAAATTATTAAAACGTGTGTTTGGACAAACTGGTTAGATAAGAATTAAATAACTTTCGTTGATTCTTAAGACACATCAGAAACAAAAATGTTTTCAAATAGTTTAATATTTCGTATAAAAAAAACACTTATATAAATGAAATTACTGGATATTTATACTCTACATTGAATGTAAAGTACAGTAAAACCTCGATTTAACTGTCTAATTCGGACGTGGGAATGTCCATTAAAGCATAAAATCCGTTATATAAAGTAGGTTTCCCGAATGCGTGTATTAAAAAATTGTCAAAGTGGTTCGTTCATCTGTTTTTACTTTTGTAGATACGTTTATGTAATTACAATTAAGTACTGTATGAGAAATTCAATTTCACAGAAAAGTTTTCTACATTATTATTATTGCATATTACATATGTACTCAACTTAGTTCTGAGACTAATAACTAAGCGGTGACTCTTGGATTTGAAAAAATAATCTGTTAATTTAATTACATATAAAAAGCATTTTAAAATTAGCAAAGTGTTAATTTTCATATATGACATACTGACCAAAAGTTTTGTCCGTTAAGTCCTAAGTCTGTTAAATCGATGTTTTACTGTATTAAGTCAGAATGTTTCCAATTTGCAACTCATATACTGTATTTAATAACTTAAAACTGAATTTTAAATATACTGTAGTTATTTAATAAAGACATTGTCTAGTAAATAATTTTTTGAATGTTTTGTCTTAAAAATTTGCAATTTATAAAATAAAGATCAACTTCAAGACTGGTGTCTTAACGGTATTCGCATTTTTTTACCAGACGAGCTCCCTCTTATGTTCTAAAACACATCTACTTTTTGGAGATTATTTAAATCAAGATCCATATTTATATACACCCAAACCTAGTTACACTTTCTATCAATTTTTACATGCTTCTCGTGAGCGCTCCCACGTTTTTATTTTTTGATTGCATACCAAAAATACTGTGAAAGCTGAAGTTTTTTATTTTTTACTGATCATCATGGGTAATCCATTACCTGTCACTTTTCCAACTTCTTATAAAAACATTTTCCCTCTTCTGATCAATGCTCAGGTCACCCCGAGCCTCAGTATTCTATTGCTCTTCTATTGACATAACATACCAATCTCCTCAACACACTTCCCTGAAATTTCTATTGGAGACAGATAACTCCAATAGGACATTAAACAAGGGTAAATATTTCCTGTTATCGCTGGCTATAACNTATTTTTTTATTTTGTACAAACAAAATAAATATATTGAAAAATATAAAAATAATAAAAAATTATACTTCAGATGTTAATTTAGTATCAAAAACGTAAAATATTTGAGTAGCCCAAGCCATAGCCAAAGATTAAAGCGCCACAGCACTGGCGAAAATTTAAATTTGCCGACTGAAATTCTTTCGGATGATTGACGTTTCGGATGATTGACTTTCGGAAAATCGACGCTCTACTGTACTGTATTATTATTATTAACTTTTTAAAGGATTTTAATTGTTTAAAATATAAATTTTTTTCAAGAGTTTTCGCTTGTAAAAATACATTATTTTTTAAATCAATTTAAACCCGTTTTTTTAAATAAAATCCAAATAAAAATTATAAAGCGAAAAATACAAAGTTTGAAGCTAAAAATTGAAGTGAATCCGGGTTCGATTTCGGTCTTTCCATCGTTAATTTACCATGAGCGGTATTACAATTCTTCATCCTTTATCAATACTACTCGATCCCATTGAGGGTCAGACCTTCTTCTAATGTAGTTGTGTTGCCTTTGTGGCTACTACAGTAGACCACTCTATAACACTGTAGATAATTCCGTGTTATATGAATTCCATGTTGTACGAGGCACTTATATTTTACAAATACGTGAGCCGTTCACAGCCTGGCACACGTATTTGTAAAATCTAAGTGACTCGTACAACACGGAATTCATATAACACGAAATAATCAACAGTGTTATGGGGGGTCGACTGTATATGAAACCCTTTCCTACTTCAAATGATAATTAAGATCATGAGATTCTAAACTGTTGATTAACTTATATATTATGATATGTCGGACAAGAAGGAGGGGAGGGTTGAACTTTAATGGACGTCCTTTTTATTTCATTAACTTATATACAGTTTATATCACTTTATAAATAATAAAATGCATAAAGGTTTTTAATGGGATTGAATTTTATTAGATGTACGAAAAGGGGAGGGGGTTGCGGAATCTGGGACAATGGAGGAGGGGGGAGTATACATTACAATAAGAATGCGGACGGATTTTGACTCAATTTATAACGTTTTTAACCTACAAAATCAACTTTTAAACCCATTAAAATTTAAAGAAATTACAACAAAAATTTAGAGGGGAGTGAAAAAATACAGTATTTTCGAGAACAAATTAATCTTAATTTAAAATAAATTAGAAAATCTTACCTTAAATATTGTAAATTATTGTCATTTATATTATTTTAATCCTTAATTACACTTTAATCTAAGTGCAAGGAGTTTACTTAGGGGGTCATTATAACATTTAATTGATATTCATTACGATCTCATAAATCTAAATTGAGTAAAGGCAGTTTAGAAACATCTCTAACCATTTTATACTATAATATTATTGAAATTATGTCAGTAAACATGCTAAACTATTGTAAATAAATGTAAAATTATTCAATTTATCTGTTATACATCCCTAATGCATTAATTTATATAAGCTTATATAGGAAAATGGATATTGCAATTTGAAGCTACAGTACGTTTATGGATACGCTGTAAATTGTAATTTTTTTTTTTTTAATGTTTAANTAATTTAAATTAATTTTCATAAATAATTAATTTCTATTTAAAGTAAGCAAATATTTTTAAATTAATTAACATTAATTCATTTTTTTTAATGCTTAAAAGTAGAGGTTTATTTAGGAAATTAAAGCTTAATAATTCAAATTTCGTGCTTGAAAAGGATCGAAGTAAGTGTGAGTGTGTTGTTTATAAGAAATAATTAGCATCATTTTTATTTAATAAATTTATATATATATATTTTTCTTTATATTCTAAGTAAAGATTTCTTTCTATATATAGTTAAAACGTGTTGTATATTCATCAAGAGAAGGTGGTTATTTAATTGGTAAATGACGTGCAACTGGAGCGATCATGCACTATCTTACTGAAAGACTCATTTACACAACGACGTGTTAGCAAACTTCTCTCTATAAATATTCATCAGAATGATGTCACAACTCATCAAAACATCCTACCAACTTCATTAAAAGACTTTCTCATATTACTTTCTTCAAGGAAACAACACAGAACTCCTTCCTTTCTATACCTACTACAGTACTGTACTACATACATATATGTTTTTATTTATTTATTAAAATAACTTATATATATTAATTAAAGTTTAATATTAATAATTAAATTTTAACAATACTCTTCATTTAAATATAACAATTACTCCTTAAAATGATATATTTTTAATTGATAACTTAGAAAAATAAATCGAAATTCTCTATGATTACATTTACAAAAAAGAAGAAGAAGAAAATACATCAATTTCTCTTTAAAATTGATGATTTTACTTCTTTTAATCGATAATTGAAGAGAAAATAATCAAGAAAAAAAAAATCTTTTCAAGTATATTTATGAGAAGAAATTAAAGGAAAATAAAATGTTTTCCTCTATAAGAAAATAGATTCAATAACAGGAAACAAGCATTTATAAAAGGATATTTTATTTTAATAGCTTCGAAACCAGATATCAATTTACAAACAATACATTCTCTATTGCTCTCTTCATCCTTATTTTATAAGGAGAGAGAGAGAGAAAGAGGGAGGGAAAGAAGAGTATTCTCCTCTTTTTTAAGGGGAGAAAAGGGAAGGAAATAGTGTCATTAAAACTGAAAATGTGTTATTTTATAGGAAACATCATCTTGTGGAACGATCACCTTTTAGAAACAATGTAAAAGAATTGATGTTATATCTTAAGAAAAGTAATAAATTTAAACATAANAAAGTTTAACAAATTATCAAAGAGAGAACACACCCGAGAACGTTAATTATGCGTTAAAAATTGGGTAAAATGCCCCATTAGTAGTGGAAACTTGATAGATTACTCCGAATCTATGGGGTAAAAGGGCGTTTACTCCTTTATTTCTACTAGAAACATGATAGATTACATAGATCTATCACATTTATTCCATAATTAAATTGTCGATTGTTATGTTTTTTTATTTTTAAAGTAACTCATCTTTATAAGAAAAGAAGTATTGATACAATACAGTACATCCCATAGAAAATAAGAAAAATTAATAAATTAGAAATTACTAAACTTAATGAACTTGTTAATTAATTACTACATTTTTTATTTTTCTATAAAAAAATTATAGAAAAATATTTAAAAGAAGAATCGATTCCTTTTAAATCATAGAAAAATAAGTGTAACACTTGTTAAAAATAAACAAAAATCGTGATAAATTAATCATAAGAGAGAGAGAGAGAGAGAAGAGAGAGATATTTCCTTGTACTCTAATTAGATTTTTTTATTATTATTATTTAATTACTAATCTTTACATATTTAAAATTAAGTCGAAATTAATTGGAGAAAGTTAGAAAATTTATTTTCATACGTATGCTCCTTGCTCCTCTTTAGAATTAGTTATATATTAAATTAAATTAATCAAAATCGATAATTAAAATGCAAAAAAGGATACATTTTTTTATTTAATTTTATTATATTAATCCTTGTATCTTTAATTAATTAAGTAAAGTTGAATTAAATCTACTTGATAAGTGAGTTAGTTGCATACTTTATAAAGAACTGCGGGAGAGCAAAAATTTAACGAATTTCCTTGTTATAAACATTAAAAATACCTTCTAAACTCTTAATTATACAAGCTTATAATATGCATTTTATAATAGATTTAGTGTAGTTTAGACAAAGAGGATTAATGAAAATTATCAGTAGCATCTTTTAACATTCTGGAATTATGTACGAAGATTTTAATCAATTATAACAGCCAAAAAACGATATAAATTAAGCTCATTATAATGTTAACATTATGTTAATTAATTCTAATCGTGTATGCAACCTTATAATAAACCATATCCATCATGATAAGATCGTTAACACGAGCTACATTCTTCACACAAGATAAGAACTTTTATCAATCAATTTAGACCGCTTCACGTTGTCTAAAATGTGTTATAAATAGTAATTTTAAGCAAATAGAGTGGTCCAAAACGTGTAATATTGATGAAGATGAGGATATGTAGTGTGTAGATCACGAGAGATCTAAGTAGTACATTTATACAACTCGAGAACCACACGCTAGTTTATAATTCAAAATTGCAATTTTAACACAGAAAGAAACGTGAAAAAATAATAAATTCCTATTAAGTAAATGCGTTTTAATATATAATTTTATTAACAGGATGTTACACTCGTTTATATCTTATTAATGAACTTTGTAGTAGTTACGCTAAGAACTTAGCATGTAGACGTAATAAACTTCCATTATATTGATATTAATTAAATGCTTTAAACAGTTTTAATATTTTAAACATGCTCACGATCTTCGCATTAATTTCTATCAGGAACTAAAAATAAAATCTTTCTCTGATTAATTTTTAATTCTCCTTTTAAATCAATAATGACTCAAAAGTCAGTTAATGTGAATGGATAATAATTTTTTTTATATCTCAGTTAACTAACTTTTGGACCGTTCCAAAGCGTAATTTTAATCCTTCTGAAGATTCCTTTGTAGAGATTTATAAAACAATTTGATTCTTTCAGTGATATCCTTTCTACTTTAATATTAAGAAAAGTATCATTGTTACTTTTACTCTGTTTTAACAATATTCATTCTATTCCTAAGAAGGATAGGAGTAAAATGAAAAACGCTTTGAGTGTTTCGTTGATTATCTGCAAAGGAATCTTCAGGATCATCTGCAAAGAGATCTTCGGTTTATCTGCAAAGAGATCTTCGGGTTCATCTGCAAGAGAACATTCAGGATCATCTGCAAAGGGATCTTCAGGATCATCTGCAAAGGTATATTCAGAATTCTCTGCAAAAGGATTTTCAGAATTATCTGCAAGAGGATAATCGGAATCGTCTACAAAAGATTTTAAGGATTATTTCTAATCATCATCTCTAATATTATTTATATAGATAAATTTACATCTCAAATCTCAATAATTTACTTGTTGAGACTTCATTTTTCTACCTATACAATAAGATTGGGGCAAGAAATATTATTTTCTAAATTCTAAGTTTAATGATTTAGAAGCTGGATGTTTCAAATTAATAAAGTTAAACTTTGTAATGTTTTTCTTTATATTTCCTTATATTATTTTCTTTATATTTCTTTATATTATGTGAAGAAAATTATATAAGATATTATACAAAAGTATGAAGTACGTAAGATACACAACTGGTATGATGAAAAAGATTAGTTTGAAGGAACTGCTCTTCTGTAATCTTCAGCTGCCCACCATTGAATAAAAGCTCTAAACAATAGTAGTTGGTCGCGGATTCTCTCCTCACCAACGTGGACTTTTCTGGGTTTTCTTGTAGAGTTGTAGAATTGAAGGGATACCTGGCTACGCAACACGTGAGCGATATGCCAAGGAGAGAGTCACACCCTGGAGAACTTTCTATAGGAAAAAGTCTTCCATTCTTTCCAGTTTTTTTTTCCTATTTAGCCCAGGTCATCTCTCCATCTTTCTTTAAGTCTATTTTCTTCTTGGATCTCTTACATTAATATTATCATCCATCAGTTTTATGTAGAGTACATGTAAAGCATACGTCAAACAACCACCGAGTTATTCTACTAATTTATTAAGAATGTAACTTGTAAAATAATCATAAATTCGAAAGGAAAGTAAAAGCTATAAGTTATGTTATGTTTTAAAAGCATTATCTTATCATTAATATGGCGCAACATAAATGGTTTTGGTGCTAAATTTTCTTATAAAAGGCATTACTGTTATGAATTATTCATCACAGTTACTCGTGTATACTATCCATTATACTCATATCAATATAAGCTACGATACTTTATGATCTTGATCAATATGAGTTTTTCATTATCATTTGAAACCACTCTAAACTATTCAGTATAAATGGATCCACTAAAAAGCTGAACTTAAAGTGGCAAGAAAATATTGGAAAATACAACTCTGATAAAGAATAAATTGGAATTTCTGATGTAGTTATACATATTTGTCGAGCTGGATTTCCTGAAGAATTGTCTTGAAACTCCTGCTGAAGAACAGATTATTACTAAATGGCTGATGAAGAATAATTACTTACAGTTTAAATTCTTGTGGAAAAACGCGATTAGATTAGTTTATTATAAAGAAAATTAATTAAATTTTCTTGAAGACCATGTTTTTTTTTTATGAAGTTATAATTTGTAATAATAGAAAATAATAATTTCTTCATAGAGAATTGAATCGTGATGATGAACAAATCTTTGTCAGACTGGATTTCCTGATAAAAAATAGATTCTTAAGAAACTGGAATTAGCGGCTGAAGAATAGATTACTTTAAAAAGAAGAATTGAATTCTAATGAAAAACAAAGCCTTATAAAATTGAATAGAATTCTTGACGAAGAGTAGATTCTTTTAATGGAAATTTAGCATATTTGAAGAATGGTATTCTTGAAGTTAAAATTCTCGACAAAAAGCCAATATTTTACACATAAAATTGAATTTTGATGAAGATTAGAACCATGTCAAATTGAATTTACTAAAGAAGAGATTCTTATAAAAGAAAATGAGTTTTATCAGTTGGAATTCTTAATGGATGAGGATGAGGATGAATTTTCCGGATGCAGAAAACTCATCCCTGATGAAGAACAAGATTTTTACGTTTGCAACTCCTTATCTTTATCAAAAATCTTCAAAATTATTGATGATAATAAGAAACTATCTTTTAAATTCACGCACGAAAAAACATAAAAAGTGATTATTTAATGGAACATTAAGCAAATATTCAAATTTTACATCCTTACAACTCTGTAAACATTAAGAGTTTGATTTGTTTACTTAAAATATGAAGAGAAAATCGATGAGTTCAGTTCATCTACAATATTTTAAAAGAATAAAATAGAAAATTTTAATTAATAAATTAAACGAGAAGATAGAAAAGAATTGGATTCGATTCAATTTAATGCAATCATCAAATATTCAGTGATGAAAAGTAAATTTCGTGCAGTTTAATGAATTTATTTTCAATTTTTTTTTCTTCAGTTTGTTTAATAAAATATTCATTATTTTAATTTTAAAACACGAAATTACTTATTTACTTTATATTTTTAATGTTGCAATATGTTCTCGTTTAGTAGAAAAATTGGTTTAATTTTGGGATTAAATCTCGATCATAATGTAATGATAATGATGATGAAGTTATTAAGGTTAAACCTTTAATTTTACCCAATTTACTAATTAAAAAAACCCAAGCGAAGGTTTAATAAATAACCAGAGAATGAGAAATCTATGATCAGATTACTCACTAACTTTAAAGATGATGATAATGATGATAGAATTTATAAAGAATTATAAACAGATAATTTCATATAAATAAGTTCGGAAATAAATTTAAAGAATTGTTTTTTGTTATTTAAATAAGTCATTTCGGTAAAATAAATATAGGTCCTTTGTCTCATCCCTTTGAATTATTGTGATCATCATCAGGCATCCACAGAAGATCAAAGAGATGATAAATGTGCATAATTACAATTGATAATTCTATAAGGATAAGGATACAGGAAAGAACATTTTTTAAAGGATACAGGAAAATTACTGATGCGTAGGGATGCGGTAGGATGAAAGATGAAGATATTGTGCAACACTCTTCATGTTTCTATACTTGATGATGATAGAAATATTATAATCATCTCCCTTAAACTGAAAGTATCATCTTCATCGCTTTAAACTGTGTTTTAATAGTATTTTAGATGCAATTCTAAACACATAACGTATCTATATCTCAATACTTCCCCCCATCTTTTTACATCTTCCTGTAATAAAGCTCTCTACACATCCTCATCTTATCATGCTCTTTACATCTTCCTGCAATTAAACTCTTCAAAATACTTCCATTTCATCAGATCTCAACGCATTTCCGAGCTTAAAATGTTTCTAAACGTATCACCTCATTAAGTATTCAGTGCCTCATCATAAAAAAAAAAACAGTCAGCAAACGTTAAACTTAATTAATCATTCAAGCATCTTCTTACACATTTTATCATCTTCCAGCTTAATTTAATGTGTAAATAAATTTCCTACATTAAAAATAAAAGAAAAATAGAAAGAACAATCTAAATTTTCTAGGCATAAAATAAAAGAAAAAATAGATAAAGAAGAGGAAGAGAAATACTTCTTAGAATTATTCAGAAGTCAAATCTCATGAATAAAACTAAAATTAATGAATAGAAATAATATTGATTGCTTCTTTACTTTGTTTTTTTTTTAATTTTCTAACTGTTTTTTAAAATAAATTTAAGGATAAATTATCTAAAAAATTGAATATTAATAGTACCAAACACTCTTAAAGTTCTATCTGTGATAATCAGCTTAATACTTAGAGAAACTTTTAATGATTATACTCTTTACTTTAATCAGTAGCTTTTCTATTCATCTATAAAATATTCTTTAACTAATAAATTATCTTAATCATCCAACAGTTAATAATTGATCATCCAATTTAGCTCTAATCATCTTGTTGCTTTCGTGTCAGCTTCCATGGTTTAATTATAGATTAAACTTAATCGTAGATTTAAGTTGGATTATTTTTAATCTTTTATAATCTTAATTAATCAGAATGAAGCTATGATTTATAAATATTATTTTTATATAATTTATATAAGAATTTTATTAAGAAAATCGAATTTTTTTTTTGTTTTTAGATGTGAATTTTAACCTGAATTACGGAATTACTGAATTAAAATAGATTATATGGATGATAAATATAGAAATTTTAAAGCTTTTTAAGCATTATAAAGCACAGATTTTTATTATTTTAACATTTTCTTTTAAAATAAATTAAAGATGATCATTTGTATTCGTGCATGTTATCATCACTTTAATTTTCTCTTTCTAATCTTAAAAATTCTCTATTTTATAAAATATAATTTAATTTATATATAAATTTAAGCTTATTTACATTAATAACTTTTATTATCATTTTTTTCTTGTTATAAATATATATTATTTGGTTTAAATTAAAGGAAAAGTGTAGAAAACACCATTGTTCAGTCGTACAAAGTATGAAGGTTTTAAGGTAATAAAAAGACTATACNTATTTTGACTCTTTCATCTTTGATATATTTTTGCTTCCATATTAAACTCAGGCTCCAAGTTTCTACTTTGAAGAATAAATTTGTGGGAATTTACGACACATTTCCTCTCTTTCACTATTTTTTTTTTTTTTAAAAAGGAGTCTTTCTCCATGAGATCAATAAACTTTAAAAAAAAGTACGAAGCAAAGAAGTTACACTGCAGCATGTTCCAGCTGCCACTACTCGGTAAGGAGGAAAGTTATATTAACATTTTAAAATATACGGTTATATAAATATTAATTCTTTATGAAATTTCTTAAAAAATATTTATTTTTACACGTATTAATCAGTAAATAAAATTTATAAAATAATAATAAGTATGTTTGCAATGCACTCGAATCGTTGGTGGTACCCATGAGATGAATGATGAATAAAGATTTTAACTTAAATTTTTTAAGTTTATAAGCATAAAATTATACTAAATATGATATAAAACAATAATAATTTATATATTAAACTATAAAAATAAGGATAAATTGAGAAAAATTCGTTAAATTCTTTATATGTTTCAATGAATGAGTGTAAAAATTCAAATTTCATTTCGAAAATGTCAACAAACTTCAATTTTTTTTTCTTTTTTAAATAAAATACTTAATCTGTAGAAAGTTTAACAAATTATCAAAGAGAGAACACACCCGAGAACGTTAATTATGCGTTAAAAATTGGGTAAAATGCCCCATTAGTAGTGGAAACTTGATAGATTACTCCGAATCTATGGGGTAAAAGGGCGTTTACTCCTTTATTTCTACTAGAAACATGATAGATTACATAGATCTATCACATTTATTCCATAATTAAATTGTCGATTGTTATGTTTTTTTATTTTTAAAGTAACTCATCTTTATAAGAAAAGAAGTATTGATACAATACAGTACATCCCATAGAAAATAAGAAAAATTAATAAATTAGAAATTACTAAACTTAATGAACTTGTTAATTAATTACTACATTTTTTATTTTTCTATAAAAAAATTATAGAAAAATATTTAAAAGAAGAATCGATTCCTTTTAAATCATAGAAAAATAAGTGTAACACTTGTTAAAAATAAACAAAAATCGTGATAAATTAATCATAAGAGAGAGAGAGAGAGAGAAGAGAGAGATATTTCCTTGTACTCTAATTAGATTTTTTTATTATTATTATTTAATTACTAATCTTTACATATTTAAAATTAAGTCGAAATTAATTGGAGAAAGTTAGAAAATTTATTTTCATACGTATGCTCCTTGCTCCTCTTTAGAATTAGTTATATATTAAATTAAATTAATCAAAATCGATAATTAAAATGCAAAAAAGGATACATTTTTTTATTTAATTTTATTATATTAATCCTTGTATCTTTAATTAATTAAGTAAAGTTGAATTAAATCTACTTGATAAGTGAGTTAGTTGCATACTTTATAAAGAACTGCGGGAGAGCAAAAATTTAACGAATTTCCTTGTTATAAACATTAAAAATACCTTCTAAACTCTTAATTATACAAGCTTATAATATGCATTTTATAATAGATTTAGTGTAGTTTAGACAAAGAGGATTAATGAAAATTATCAGTAGCATCTTTTAACATTCTGGAATTATGTACGAAGATTTTAATCAATTATAACAGCCAAAAAACGATATAAATTAAGCTCATTATAATGTTAACATTATGTTAATTAATTCTAATCGTGTATGCAACCTTATAATAAACCATATCCATCATGATAAGATCGTTAACACGAGCTACATTCTTCACACAAGATAAGAACTTTTATCAATCAATTTAGACCGCTTCACGTTGTCTAAAATGTGTTATAAATAGTAATTTTAAGCAAATAGAGTGGTCCAAAACGTGTAATATTGATGAAGATGAGGATATGTAGTGTGTAGATCACGAGAGATCTAAGTAGTACATTTATACAACTCGAGAACCACACGCTAGTTTATAATTCAAAATTGCAATTTTAACACAGAAAGAAACGTGAAAAATTAATGAAATGAATGGCAAAAAACACACGAGAATATATTAAAAATTTATTATTTATCTATCAAGAATTAGGAAGCAACGAAAGGTAAATCATTTTCCGCATCCCTAACGAATGTAAGATGCTGTAGAGTACAGCTTCTACACCTCATAATATATAATTTTCTTCCCCTCTTCGAAGTGACTTATGAGTAGATAGGTAATACTTTGTCTGGCCAATATACATATAGTCATCATCTGGATAATGTTTCTGTATGAAAGGAACCAATATCTGTTGCAGACAATTCTTTTTGTAATCATCTTGATGGATGGCATTCTTAGATGGCACAACGTATAAATGCGAGACAAATTACTCAAATATATCATAAATATTTGTTCCGTCCCTTTTATGGAATATGAATTTTACAATGGTTTCCACAATTTATTTCTTGCTGAAAGAGGAAAATTTATCTTCTCTCTCCCCCTCTCTCTCTCTCTCTCTCTCTCTCTCCTTTCACCTTATAAAGAATTGTGTCGGATGGTTGATCATTAATGATACACATCCTTCACTGTGTTTTTATAAAAAGTCATTCGTGTTTGTGTTGTAAACGTTGTCTTCTTCTTATAAAAATGAAGTTTTCTTATTGCTTTTCCTTTCTTTTTTTTCTCTCTTGCGATGTTTAATCTTAATTTTCTTAACATTGTCTTCCTTTTCTTTTTTTTTATATAAAAATCTCCGAGTTTTCACTTTCTATTCTTTATTTTTTTAGCCTGTAAATAAGTAGAATATAGTTTAAAACTTCAATTATCTCCTTCCGCATCCTTCCTCTTCCTACTCTACTTACAAATATAGAGTAGAAAGAGAAATGATAAAGAAGAGGATAGTCCTTTTCATACTTTCTGTATGAGTAGGAAGAAGGATTATCTTCCTTTTCATCCCTCCTTTTTCTACTTTACCTGTATATAAATATACATTAGAAAGACACAGGATGAATAAGAGAATAATCCTTCTTTCTACTCTAAATATATAGAGAGTATGAAGAGGAAGTATTCTCTTCTTTATCCCTTCTCTTCCTATTTTACATGTATATCTAGATATAGTGTAGGAGATGGAGAGATGAAGAAGATAACTCAAAATTTAAACTAGATTTTACGAGGAAAGAAGATTGGTATTAAAAAATGGACATGGAATTTTAAAGTTTTCTGATGATATAAAGTGTGAAAAAGATTACAAACGAGATAGAAAAGGAAAACTTGAAGAGATTCTCATTATATCTGGATTAGAAATGGAGTTTCTTATTTATTTATTTCTATTATTCTTAGCTCTTTCTCTCTCTCTCTCTCTCTCCTCTCTCTGCTCTCTCGTATCATAGAGAAAGCATCAGAAGCAAAGAATATAGAAAGAGCAGCTAGAGAAAAAGGGCAGCGAAACGAACCAAAAGAGTATAGAAAGTACAAAAAGTAGAAGTAGAGATAACAATTGAAGTAAAGGGAGTATGTGGAGCAGATGGAAGAGTAGCAAGAAGAGATGGAGCAGAAGGAAGAGAAATGGAGAGAGAGAGAGAGAGAGAGAGAGANTCTTCTTACCCCGTCCCTCACTCTCTCTCTCTCTCTCTCTCTTCTTCAATTCCCTACTGTATCTCACTTACACCAAATTATAAGATAGATTAATACCTTTAATGGCTTGCGCCAGCTTCTGTTTTGTTATTAAACTAGCATTTTATGAGAAATGAGTAATAAATAGACAGGAAATTTCTTGATTTTTTTAAAGTTAAAGTAATGCATTTTTCTTAGAAAATTGGATTATTATATACTACATCATTTGTGTAAGCTTTTATAAAGTTTGTTAACCTATAAAGTGTGGAAAATTACTCTTATATTCAAAAATAACATCTTTTTTTCTCAGTTATCAAGCATTAAAACATGATAAACACTCAGAAAATGAGTAACTTTACCGAATTTTAATAATAAAAACACAAAAATATTATTTAAATTTGCTTTATTATCAAAAAATACATTCAAAAATACCAGTTAATAAACTCCAAAGATGTTAGAAAATATTTAATTTTTACCAAGTATAAGCACCAACGTAACAAGAGCAGGATGCATCTAAGCGGAAGATATCGATCCTAAAGGGGTTTCCATAATAATCGTAAGGATCATATATGACGAAACGATGATAAATCGATTTTTGCACACAAGAAGAACTATAACAAGTTGGTACAAGTGGGCAAGGGTCATTGGCTTTCCTACAAAAAACATAGATAATGAAGCTCTTGTATGGCCACTTAAGAAAAACCAAAAAGATGGGAAAGACGAAAACCTCATATACTTACATACAACTCTCAATCCTTGTAGTTTGATAATATTTCTCAACGTTAACAATGATTTTCCATTTACCATCTACATCTTTAGCTCTCAGAGGTCGAGCGTATAATGTTGTAGAGGGGCAAAGATACGTCTCTTCTTCTAAACTTTTCAAGTTATCCACCGAATTTCCAGTATTCTGAGTAACTTCCGCATAAAGTGGTTGAAATTCTTGATAATATTTATAAATCGCATTCTGAATTTCATACCTGCAATTATAAAGTTTCGAATAAGTTTTCGAGTGATCTTACGAATAAAATTCTTCAACCCCCCTCTTTCTTACCCGGGATATTCGCTATCTTCTAAGCAATAAGTTACTGTTGTATTTTTAGCGAATATTCATACATTTTTATTAAAAATACGATCGCAATAAGGATGAAAGTAATTAAAACACGAAATATATGCAAATTAAAGAAATATTTTGATAAAATTTTAAGTAAATCTTGATAAATTCACTAGTAAAATAATAATATAAAATGAGAGTCACGAAATTAATGTCGTAAGCGATACGTGATTAACCTGATAATGTTTCGATCGTGACATAGATTTCTCTAGATAATGTAACTAATGCTATTTAAATATTTAATTCACGAAGCGAAACTATATCTACAACTACTTCCTGAGTATCATTTACAAGATATTTATTTATATCCCTTTTTTGATGGTTTAACTTGAAGCACAAGCATCTCATCATCAGTAAGGTTATCTCTTCACACACGTTAAAGTATCTACTTCATATTAATTCAACAACCCACTAGACGTAAAATTGGAGGTTTTAATTCATATTTAACTATAAAATATAGCAATTTTTAATGTATTTAATATCCACGACATCATCCTAGCATCAACTAAAACGTGATACTCGCAATTATAGTTAGAGAAAAGATTGAAATTTAGTAACATCAAAACGTGATATTCTCTCATAGAAGCTTTAAAACTCGACAAAGTTTTATATTTATAATTATAATAAGTATCATTTATCGTATTTTAGTAAGTAAAATTTAAATTAAAATATACTTTATAGAAGAGATTTAAAAGTGATGATGCGGGAGATGCGGGAGATGTGTGCTTATCCAGCATCTTTTTAATCGCTTAAATGATAGAAAAATTAAGATTTATTGATACGAAAGTAACAAAATATTTATAAAAATTTATAAAATTTATATTATCACTCCATTAAAGAACAACAGGAGCAGAATAATAAGATAAACAAGTGCTTACTACGTGATGCTAGACGTACGTGAAGAGATATTTTTAGTATCTTCCTAATAGGTCATTAGTAGATTATAGTAGGATATTCTTTTGTAATTGGTGAGTAAAGGAAGACGTGATATCAAATCGCAGTTAACGATATATATATAAAAAAAAGGAAGCTAAAGACTAATGACGTTGTACAAATCCTCCAAGTTGTTTGTCTTTCACCAGTAATTGAACCCGGATACGAGTTTATAATTGGCACCCCTCGAAGCGAAAATCCTTAACTTACTCTTTAATTCGTTGGACTAAAAGGAAATAATTATCTATACAGAAATTAATTAAAGTTAATTTCTGGAATTTTCAAGAATCTCTTCTTACCCCGTCCCTCACTCTCTCTCTCTCTCTCTCTCTTCTTCAATTCCCTACTGTATCTCACTTACACCAAATTATAAGATAGATTAATACCTTTAATGGCTTGCGCCAGCTTCTGTTTTGTTATTAAACTAGCATTTTATGAGAAATGAGTAATAAATAGACAGGAAATTTCTTGATTTTTTTAAAGTTAAAGTAATGCATTTTTCTTAGAAAATTGGATTATTATATACTACATCATTTGTGTAAGCTTTTATAAAGTTTGTTAACCTATAAAGTGTGGAAAATTACTCTTATATTCAAAAATAACATCTTTTTTTCTCAGTTATCAAGCATTAAAACATGATAAACACTCAGAAAATGAGTAACTTTACCGAATTTTAATAATAAAAACACAAAAATATTATTTAAATTTGCTTTATTATCAAAAAATACATTCAAAAATACCAGTTAATAAACTCCAAAGATGTTAGAAAATATTTAATTTTTACCAAGTATAAGCACCAACGTAACAAGAGCAGGATGCATCTAAGCGGAAGATATCGATCCTAAAGGGGTTTCCATAATAATCGTAAGGATCATATATGACGAAACGATGATAAATCGATTTTTGCACACAAGAAGAACTATAACAAGTTGGTACAAGTGGGCAAGGGTCATTGGCTTTCCTACAAAAAACATAGATAATGAAGCTCTTGTATGGCCACTTAAGAAAAACCAAAAAGATGGGAAAGACGAAAACCTCATATACTTACATACAACTCTCAATCCTTGTAGTTTGATAATATTTCTCAACGTTAACAATGATTTTCCATTTACCATCTACATCTTTAGCTCTCAGAGGTCGAGCGTATAATGTTGTAGAGGGGCAAAGATACGTCTCTTCTTCTAAACTTTTCAAGTTATCCACCGAATTTCCAGTATTCTGAGTAACTTCCGCATAAAGTGGTTGAAATTCTTGATAATATTTATAAATCGCATTCTGAATTTCATACCTGCAATTATAAAGTTTCGAATAAGTTTTTGAGTGATCTTACGAATAAAATTCTTCAACCCCCCTCTTTCTTACCCGGGATATTCGCTATCTTCTAAGCAATAAGTTGCTGTTGTATTTTTAGCACATGCTGGTTCCTTTGGATAATAAGGAGATTGATAATTTGGTTGTCTATATCCGTATCCTTGAGGTGGATAAGGTCTTTGCTCCTCCGCATCTTTGTATCTATATCTTCCTCCTCGATTGTAATTGTTGTATGGATGAGAAGCGTAGTTAAAGTATAAGCAAATGGAAAGGATTACCTGTAAAATTATTTATATTTTTTAATATATTTTAACGGTATTTAATATGAGATTTAAACTACTTACCAGCTTTAGCATGTTTAAAACTTATAGAAGAATATAGCTATAACACAACGTGGGCATTATATATACCTGCTATAGGGAAAGTTAGAAAGTGAGGAATTGGGTCATGAATTTTAGAATTTTAACCCCCCAGTGGAGTGGTCTTGTAGAGAAAGTCTTTTTCCGTTATTAAAAACGTATATAAACACATATTCCAAGCGTAAAATGGGTATAAACTTTACAAAATGGAACGTGCAAGAAGGTTTATACAAGTGAGTATATGAGAGTTTCTAACATCAAAATATCACTTGTTAATGTTATTTATATAGATTTTAAATTAATTTTAAGATTTCTCAGTTAATTATCTCGTAAATTTTTATATTAAAAATTTAATAAAGTATTAAAAATTCAATAAAATTCGTTCTTAAATTACATTCTAATCATATGTTGTATAAATAATGTAACATTATTGTTTTAAATTTAAAAAACTGTATTAATTTTATTTTTTCATACAAATTATTCAATCAAATTCCAAAAGAATTCTTAAAAAAATTCAATTCTGATGGAAAAATTAAGCAAAATTACTTAAAATTCGTACCAAAATGAAAACACGTAGCAACGCTTTTTATTAACAATTTATCAATTTCGAGGCTGTTAGAAATGGGAAAAAATTAATTTATAATTATTAAATTTTACTTACAGAGCTTGATTTTTGCTTACATAAGCTTATTGGTCTCAGCAGATCAGTATCAACCATCTTATCCTCCGCATCCTCAGCACTATTCTAATTATAGAGATTACTACAAGTGTGATCCTTATCAGCGACCAACCTGCGCTTTAAATAGTACTTTACCATATTGTATCGAGGATGCGGAATATCCTAAGTAAGTTAAACAACTTTTTAACAGTCATTTTTTATGTTTTCTTTGATAAAACTCGATTTTTCTAGGGATGAAATTAAGGCAGCAATATCATCAGATCTCAAGAAGTTTCGCAGACAGTACGCTGATGTACCAAAACAATCTGCAGACGATCTGGTGAATGGTATCACGCAGAAACAAGAGAATTCTTTCGATTATAGTTATTATACTGGAGCTAACACGTTGGATAACACTCACTGGAGCGGACCTGAAGGTTAGTAACCTTTTACATGTCGCAGCTCCAATCTTAACTAGTTTTCATATGTATAACTGAAATTATGGCTAATTTACTTAATAATAATGCTTAAAAAATAAGAAAAATCAGCGTGTTTAAGACTAAAATCGATTTATATAAACTTTACCAGCATCAGCCATCGAGTATCTTCTTCATTCTTCGCATCCTTAATACTATTCTAATTAACGATAGCCTATCTTAACAGAATTTTGCCTTAATTTTACTTAATAAAACGCTTTAAAATAAGGAAAATGAGCATATCTACAACTAATATTAACGAGTATTAATGCTTCAAACAGTATCAGCATCAATTATCCAACATCATCCTCTTCATCCTCCATCTCCTTAATTAATAATAATTTACCTTAAAATAATCCTGGCTAATTAAAAAAAACCACGCTTAAAAATAAGAAAAATCAGCATCTATAAGGATAAAATTAATATATACAGAGCTTACCAGCATCAGAAATCAATCATTTTTTTTCATCCTCCGCATCCTTAATGCGATTCTACCTTAAAATAATTTTATTTTTTTAAATAAAAACGCTTCACAAAAAAAAGAAAAATAGGGTAATAAAGAGAGGGAGTAAATTTCATGATAAAATTTCATATCACAGGATACATTTGCCCTTCAGAAGTTCAGTACGCGATGCCCAAGAGAGCGATGAACATTAAAGGAAAATGGAGAGTGATTGTCAACGATGGATACTACTACACCCAAACAGCACGTGTGGAAATTTGTCTGTAAGTAAAAATCGAATAAATTACGCCATAAAAATGTAAATAAATATATTTTAAACACCTCCCTTGTCAACAGCTACCCCGACACTACATGTAGACTCCTGGCTCCATGCTACGGATCTAAATGTACACAGAAGTATGTTTATCATAGGATGTTATCTTTAGATCCTTGTGATCATTACAGAGGTCTCTTCATAGATTTATATAGATTTCCATCAGCTTGCTCGTGTCGTCTTCCCTCTAAGTAAGGATGAGGGGGAAAAAAAATCATATAAATTCAACAAAAATTGTAAAATAACTCTCGAGGTGAAGGTGAATAACTGTTAAGAAATTGATAATAAAATTTATTTTTCAACGTTTATATCGTTTTTATTATTTTTTAAACATTGATTTAAAGATTTAAGGGTCATAAAAAACTATTTATAATTCAATTATTAAGAGTTTCTCCAGCATAGAAACTCATGAATTGTAAAGAAGAAATTGCACTCGAGCTTGGAGGTGATAAGCAGTTTCAATTTACTTTCATCCCCTTTTTTTTTTCCTTTCTCCTTCTCTACTGCTGTGTAAAGTGGATAATGAATTTTATTTTGTTATATTCTTTAATTTAATAGAGATTTAGAAGAATATGATAAGAAGAATTTAATGAAAATAGGCAAATCAATGTTCATGATATTAACTCATGGTTAGAGCTTAGAAATTGGTTGTTTGTGACAGCTGGACTGCATCAACCAAGCGTGAATGATTATTCAGTCATCTGAGAGATACTTCTGATCTAACTAATAATGATTGATATTATGAAAATTTATATCAGAGAAATTATTTATCAGTTTTAAATTTTCTTCCTTCCAATTTTCTATAAGGAATCCATTAAAATAATTAAAATTTAATCATTTAATAATAAAAATTTATAATAATTTATCAGATAATTCGTAACTGTAGCTAATTTATAATAAAATATAAAATCTCCACTATTAATTTCTTAAATATATTTACAATTCGATGCTTAAAATCTTTGCTTTTTTAAGCTTGAAATTGTTGATTATAATTAAAATTCTGGAGAAAATAAAACGAAATTTGCAAGGAAAACCTTAAAAATATATATTTTTACGATAGTTTCGCCTTAATTTATCAAAATCTTATTAATTTATTCCAAATTATGTAGATTTTAAATGGAAGAAGTCGTACTAGTGTTGATGCTGATGATCTTTTCAATGTTATACAACATTAAGATAAACATTAGCATCAAATCATCGCATCATCATCAGCATTTAACTAATTAATTACAATATAATATTAAAGCAAATTTTGACAGAAATTACGGTCTAATTGCTCAAAATACAAGAAAAGTATCGAATCTTTGAAACATTTTCTCGATTTTATCCACGTGTTGTAATAAAATTTCAATTCAAATTTAACTTCACACTTCATCCCTGATAATTTAATAGTTTTTAATAGTAAAAATAATGTTTTTTTTTAATTATTTAAACTCGTATAATCCTTCTTAAACTCTTTATTTTTCTTAGCATTACAAGAGAAAAGTATTGTTGAAGTTGTGAACATTTGGCAGCAGATTTCTCGATAACAATATCAGCAACACTAACTTAGATTATGTTTATTATTCTTAGCCCACATGGCCCATCTGTTTATTAACGTAAACCCAAGTTATTAAGGGCACAATGCCAAATATCGATGGTTGGATTTAACTGATTGAATTCTGTCTTAAGCACTTTCTTCACTAATGACAGATGGATAATCCAATTTATTCTGAATTTATTCGATTTATTCGAGAGGAAAACAGATGGAAAATGTTTTCTAGATAAGAATTATGATAGAAAATATTATGTTTTAGTTAATTAAATCGATTTTTAATAGAGGAAATTGATTCTAAACTATAAACGTAGCACAGAAAGAATGAAGTCTTTTCTATATTTTACAATTACTCAGGATAAATTTTATTGTTTTTTTTTCTTATTTTTAAGATATTTTACTCTTTAATTTTATATTCTAAAGCAAAATTTATGTATAAATATTTAGAATTTTCTACACATTTATATATTGTATCTTACTTCTTACATGTAAATTCAATGATAGGGTATATAGATTTAGTAATATTCCAAGCAAATTTTTCATTGAAAAATGAAAAAAAGGCCAAAAATTAACTTTAAAAAATCTTGTTTTCTTTCCTAAAATCTGCAAAATTTTCATGTTTTTCGAATAAAAACACAAAATTGTTTTTATTTTCTAAAACTCACACGTCATTTGGACTTGACAAAATATCTTTAAAACAACTTTTAAAATCTAAAAAAAATACAATTTTATGAAAAAATTTGACAGATTATAACATTTTTAAGCTAAAAAAATCCTNGAAAAGTATCGAATCTTTGAAACATTTTCTCGATTTTATCCACGTGTTGTAATAAAATTTCAATTCAAATTTAACTTCACACTTCATCCCTGATAATTTAATAGTTTTTAATAGTAAAAATAATGTTTTTTTTTAATTATTTAAACTCGTATAATCCTTCTTAAACTCTTTATTTTTCTTAGCATTACAAGAGAAAAGTATTGTTGAAGTTGTGAACATTTGGCAGCAGATTTCTCGATAACAATATCAGCAACACTAACTTAGATTATGTTTATTATTCTTAGCCCACATGGCCCATCTGTTTATTAACGTAAACCCAAGTTATTAAGGGCACAATGCCAAATATCGATGGTTGGATTTAACTGATTGAATTCTGTCTTAAGCACTTTCTTCACTAATGACAGATGGATAATCCAATTTATTCTGAATTTATTCGATTTATTCGAGAGGAAAACAGATGGAAAATGTTTTCTAGATAAGAATTATGATAGAAAATATTATGTTTTAGTTAATTAAATCGATTTTTAATAGAGGAAATTGATTCTAAACTATAAACGTAGCACAGAAAGAATGAAGTCTTTTCTATATTTTACAATTACTCAGGATAAATTTTATTGTTTTTTTTTCTTATTTTTAAGATATTTTACTCTTTAATTTTATATTCTAAAGCAAAATTTATGTATAAATATTTAGAATTTTCTACACATTTATATATTGTATCTTACTTCTTACATGTAAATTCAATGATAGGGTATATAGATTTAGTAATATTCCAAGCAAATTTTTCATTGAAAAATGAAAAAAAGGCCAAAAATTAACTTTAAAAAATCTTGTTTTCTTTCCTAAAATCTGCAAAATTTTCATGTTTTTCGAATAAAAACACAAAATTGTTTTTATTTTCTAAAACTCACACGTCATTTGGACTTGACAAAACATCTTTAAAACAACTTTTAAAATCTAAAAAAAATACAATTTTATGAAAAAATTTGACAGATTATAACATTTTTAAGCTAAAAAAATCCTGATTTAAGACATAAAACAGTTTTCTTTAATGAAAAAAATGAATGTTTTTTGTAGTGATGCGGTGGATGAATTGATGCTTATTTACAATTAAATTTCTAGAAAATATTATAAAATAATTAATTATTAAAAAAATAAATTATAATTTTAAAAAAAAGGAATAAACAATTTTAAAGTGTTTTACTTTCATCATTTTATAATCGGATAAAGTTGAGAAATTGAATTCCTGATGTCGAGTGAGCTTAACATCTAAACCAATGAGATCAAAACTTTATCTAGATTTTTTTTTATTATTATTCTTTTCTAATCTTCTTATCTATTCTAGAAAGAAACAATCTTTTATCATTTTTTTCTTTAAATTCTCAGAAGAATTTCTGACTTCGACACTTCTTCAAAGATTACTTAAAGATTTACTGTTATCTACTGCAGTTTTTTCTTGGTTTAGAAACCGCAAGATTATTTAAAAAATCAATTGAATTTCTTCAAAATTCTTATAAAATTTACGTTTTTTCCTAATATAAAAACTCTTTTTTAATTATTTTATTTAGATTTTAATAAGAATTTATCATTAAATTATCGTTTTTGAAGAATATATTTAAGTTAAAAGCGTTGGATATATGATGCTGGTATAGTAATTTTAAGCATGAAAATACTATTTCCTTAGTTTATCATCCTATTCTGAAGTATATTAAAGTAATTCCAATTAATAAATACGTAAAACTTATTAGTTTTATATTGATTAAAGTAAGGAAAATGCTTAAATAATCCAAAATATTTCCATTATTTTCTAATTTTATAGCTATAACAACTGATTTTTACCAGTTTTAAGTGCTAAAATTTCGTATTGGTTTTTAATGATAATGCTCTTCTCAACATTAGCCAATGTTAAGATAAGCATCTAGTATCATAATCAGCATCTAGATGATACGAAGAGATCAATATAGTGCTAGAGGCTGGTACATGTCTTAATATTGGATACATAGTTTCCAATTGTTTAACAGTGATATAATAATGCTAGAACTGTAAATTCCTTGTAATAATAACATAAAATTAACATTAACACATATTTTACAGATTAAATATTATTTAAAAATCAATTTTTAAGCTCACAAAATACCCTTTTTCCACTACGAGAGAGATCATTGATACTAGAAGAGTATCTAGAAGAACCATAAAATTACTAAATAAAATGAATATTTTACTGTTTAAAGCTATAAAAAAGATAATTTTATTAAGAAATTTACAAAATCTGCAAAAGAATTTGGTTTTTCCTAAATATTTTCGAGAAATTAGTGAAAAAAATAACTATAAAATAGTATAATCGACATGATAAAATCTTAATTATCTTTAAGAATTATAAAAAAAAAATTTATTAATTTTATACGATTTATAACAATTTTTATCCTGTTTACGGATCATAAAATTATATAAAAAGAAGAAAAACGATGATATTTTCAACATAAAACACAGTTGAATGTAGAATGTAGAATGGTTTCGGTATGGTGGAAAAGTAGACTTTATGCACGAATTTCATCATTTTCATTTTTCCCATCTGTTTGCTTGAAATATGTGATTGTTCAATGGGTAAAAAAGGTCATTTGGGATACATTCAGCAACACCAAACGTCCCTTTTTTTCTGATATTTTCCTTTTAACCTTCATTTTATTCTCTGGAGGTGATAAGCAGTTTCAATTTACTTTCATCCCCTTTTTTTTTTCCTTTCTCCTTCTCTACTGCTGTGTAAAGTGGATAATGAATTTTATTTTCCATCTTATCTCTTGCGTTTTTGAATGTTTGAATGAATTATATAGAGAGAAAATATATATATTTTTTTCCTTCTTGATAAAATCCTGTTAACCTTTCCAGCATCCTTTTGTTACTTAGAATTGATGGATTTTTACTTAGTTTTTAATAAAGAAAAATGAGATTTTTTTTTTAAATATATTTTTCCACCTAAAAAAATCATATAAAAGAATATAGAATTAATTTTTAATTAAATTTTTATATAAATTTATTTTTAAACAAGGAAAATTTCTATCCTTCCAGCATCCTTTGTTAATTGGAATCTTCAAAGATGTTGATAGATTTAATGCAGTTTTTAATTAAAAAAAATATAATTTTCTTTAAAAATATTTAAACGTATTATATAAAAGAATATAAACTTAATTCTTTTTTATAAAAATTTATTTTTAAACAAGAAAAATTTAATTCATCTCTTCAGCATCCAACTTGAAACATCAAAAGATGCTGATGGATTTAGTGAAGGTTATAATGAAAATAATAATAATTTTTTAATAAATTTGCCTTAAAAATATAAAAATTATATATAAAATAATATTTATACTTCGATTTTAATCGAAAATATATTTTTAAATAAAAAAAATTAAACTTTTTCTTATACATTATCATCGATTGAAAGCTGTTGATATATGCTTGTTTTAATAGAAAATTCTTTATTTTAGAATGTTTAAACCTTAAAAAAAACTTTAAAAATGTTAATTTGATTTAAATTAAAGATGTTTAAGAAGATTTAAAATTTTAAAAAGTATTTAAAGAGAAAGAAATCTCACTTCAAAATGAAAAAAAAGCATGTAAAGTGGAAAATTATGTTTTAATTAAAGAATTTTAAGAAGATTCTTAGTAAAAAATTATTTAAGAAATTTTATTTAAATTAGTTTTTAAAAATAAAATAAATAAAAATTTTCAGGATAAGTGAATATTTCTTTTTAATTTTTTGATAATTTTTATCTCGAAGATGCAAATTATAAAAGATCAAGAAGATCAATTATCCTTTACTCATCCTCTTCTGAGAAGATTTAAATTTATCTTTCATAAATAAAAAAGAAAATTCCTAGTTTTTAAAGTAAATTTTCAAAGAAAAATTCTGAGAATTTCGTAAAAATTTCACGAAATTCCCTTAGAAAAGAAGATTATTTATTGTCTAAAGGAACAGCTAATTCAAGTGACCTTAGACGAACACTCGAATTTCTTGGAGGAACTTCAATAATTTATAGGAAAAATTGATCATAAGAGGAACAGTTGACTTGTTTAGAGGAATATTTAATTTTCTCGTAGGAATAATTAGGTTATTTACAGGATAAATAGAACTTCTAGGAGGAGTGGCTGAATTTCTTAATTAAATTGTTTAAATGGATTCTTGAATTAATTGAAACTCTCTTTTAAGAACACTCAAATTGTTTAGAGGAACACTCGAATTGCCAGGAACACTTAAATCAGTTTACAATGATGCTTTAAACGCCTTAGAGAAACTCTTAACTCATTTAGAACCCTTGACTTACCTCGTCGAACAAGTCACATTTCTATATAAAAACAGTCTCCAGGTTTAGAGCTGTAAAAACAATTATTATTATTATTATTATTAAACAATATAATTTTTTATAGAAAATAAGTAATTAAATATTGTTCCTTTAATTTGGGTATTTATCTTTACAAGAAGAAAAGGGAGAAGTGTGTAAATTATCCCCAAAAGATTTAAACTTTAGAAAATTTAGGGAATAAACAAGCAAGTCTGATGACTAAGACAGCTTATAGAAGGGTATTAAAAGGGATTTTTCTTACTTACCTTTCGAGAAAATCTTGTATCAGGTAACCATAAATGTCACTTTAATTGTAATTTACATGTAAATAAGCTGTTCACTATTTTTTTCCAGGGAAATATCTTGTTTCAAGACAGGAAAAAAAGAACAAATATTTAAGAAGTTTACAAACTAAAAAAGTCTTCCCAAAAATAAAAACTTTTCGGGGAAAAACTTATTTTTTCCCCCAATTTTGCTCCTAAATTTTATTTTAATTCCTTTTTGGAGAAAAAAAATTTTTTCCCTATGTGGAAAATTGTAAACCATTTTCCCTAAAATTTTTCCTCGATTCTCTAATTTTCGCTAATTTTCTGTAGAACTATTTCCCAAATTTTCTTTTAACCCTTGATTAGGGAAAAATATAATTTTTTTTTTAAATTTCCCCTAAAATCAAACACAATTAGGGAAAAATTGGATGTTTTATGGGTAAAAATTTTAACTTTCTCCTAATTTTTCCCTAGTTATCCCTAATTTTTAGGGAAGATCTTCACTTTTATTTTAATTTTTTACATTCTATATACATCATTGGTTAATTGAGGGAATGATTTTATACAATCAAAATCTAGGGATTTTTTTTCCTTTAATAATACTTAGGGATTATTCAGTAAGCAATATTTTAATTAATATAATAATTAATATTTTCGAGAGTTTGAATTATCTATGAGACAAAAATCATTAATCTGTGGAATAAAATCCTTATTTATATAGACAGTAGTAACTTTTAAGTGTAAAAATTCCCTACTTTACTAGATCAAACCGTTAATTTTTTGAGAAAAATCCTTATTTTTGTGCTTAAATCCGCATTTTTGTGAATCAAAATCCTTGATTTTTACGAAAAGTGAAGGATTTTTACATATAAAAATCCCTAATTTTATCAGAAAGCACCAAGAGTTTCGAAATCCCTGAAATAATTAATCGTTGAATATAGGGAGCAGAAATATATAAATTTATATGAAAAAATCATTAAATCTACAGGAAAATATTCCTTAAATTTAAAAGAAACATAATCTATAAATTTATACCAGAAAATTCTTAAAAGTTTTTGAATTATATCGTTTATATCCCTAAAATTTAGGGAATTTTAAGAGTATAGGAATGGAATTTAGGGAATTTTAAGAGTATAGGAATGAAATTTAGGGAATTTTAAGAGTACAGGAATGAAATTTAGGGAATTTTAAGAGTATAGGAATGAAATTTAGGGAATTTTAAGAGTACAGGAATGAAATTTAGGGAATTTTAAGAGTACAGGAATGAAATTTAGGGAATTTTAAGAGTATAGGAATGAAATTTAGGGAATTTTAAGAGTACAGGAATGAAATTCAGGGAATTTTAAGAGTATAGGAATGAAATTTAGGGAATTTTAACAGTATAGAAATAAAATTTAGGGATTTTTTTCTAGAATATAGGAATAAAATTTAGGGATTTTTTAAACATTATTCTCGAAATAAGTGAATATTTTAAGGATTTATTTAGGGTGTAAATGTATTTTAAAAATCTTTAAGATGTACAGTAAATTTGAGGAATTTAAGGAAAAAAGGAATTTTTTAAGAAATAAAAATATATTTTCGGGGAATTTTAGCATTTAAAACTAAAATTTACGTTGGAAAAATAGGAGTTTTAATAATGAAATACGGATTAGGGAGAGAAAAATAAAATTTTAACCAATTGTAAAATGGGGAAAGAAGCGCTAAATATTAAAATAATTACAGATTTAATTAATAAATAATGGAAAAACTCAATAAAATTAACGAAAGTAAAAGGAAAATAATGTAAAAAAATTTGAAATTCCAGGAGAAAATAAATAGTTTCAGATGCTTAGAAAATAAATGAAAAATGAAAGATGAGAAAGAAAAGCATTAAAGGAAAGTTCTAGGTTATCGCAGGAAATTAAATTGAACAGATTTATTGATCAAGTTGTTTGCCTGTAGCAATTAGCAATGTGGATAACAATGCAATTACCGCCACAGGATTAAACTTATTCTACCCATTGTGTACTTGTGTGCTTATACATCACTTTATGTCGTATCATCATCCTGTAACTAGTCCAATTTCTCCAGAATAAAATGGAAATTCGCCAAAAATATTTTAATTCAAATGCTCTACAACATCTTTGAATATTTTTATCCTTTTCTACGGCATCTTACACAATTTTTATCCTTGTTCCACAAGCATCTTAGACAAGTTCTTATTCTTGCTCCGCATCATTTGAGAGATTATTTATCCTTCTTCCACAGTTTTTTAATTTTTGTTTCACGGCATATAATTTTTATTATTGATCCACAGCATCTAGAGCATATTTTATTCTACTCTGTAGCATCTTGGAATATTTTTATCCTTGTAATAAAGCATTTCAAAGCATATTAGAATATTTTTGGTCTTGTTCCAAAGCTTAGGGATTCCTTTACCTTTGCTCTCGGCAGCTTAAGGAATCGTTTATCCTTGTTCTGAACAGCTTAGAGCATCCTTTCTCCTTGTTTTATATCATTTTCGAATATTTTAATTCTGCTTCAAGAGTAATCTGAAAGCAGTTTATCCTTGGAGAGAGAAAAAATCTAGCTTCTGTTATTGAGTTTTCGGATCTATGGAATGTTTTAGGGAAAAAGTAACAGTTTAACAGGGAAAAAACAGTAAATAACATTGAAAATAGGGAAAAATCGTGAAGAAATAGAAGCTATAAAACTATCTCTAGGAATTAACAGTCATGATCATAAACCTTATTAATTTTGATTCTTTATGAGTAACGAAGGAAAATAATAATAACTATCGCCTACAGGAGAAATTAAAACTGTGTAAAATCATCAGAAGAATGTAAAGGAACGAGAAATTAACTATAAAGTTTAAGAAAAAATAGGAAAAGTTAGTTAAGAAGTTAAGAAGAGAAGTGGAATTTGCTTGAAGTGAAAGGATAAAGAAGATTAAGGCTTTATAGGAGAGAAATTAATTAAGAAGATTTGTTTAAAAAAATAAGAAAAAAAATTCTAAGGAAGAAAAGGAAAAGAATAAAACGTATAGGAATTGGAAAACATATAGGAAAACGGTAGAGATAAAGATTAGGATATTAGTTAAGTGAGCGAAGAGATCATTTGTAGGAATATTTAGGAAAAATTAGATAAATGAAGTATTTAATGGTAAAAAATAAAGTTTAAAAGGAATTATCGGAGAAGTGAGAAAGAAAAATAAAAAAGAAAGCTGACTAGATATTAGAGGATGCAAGAGAAAAGGAAGTAGGAAAAGATCCTATTAAATCTGTAAGTCTGTAAGAATTAGAAGAAAGCTTTAAAATGTGAAAAGATCTAAATGAACAGGATTTTTAAGGATCTACCCAACAACATATTACAGAATTTTTTTTATCCTTGCTCCACGGCATCTTAGAGTACTTTTTATTCCGTTTTACAGCATCTTAGAGAATTTTTAACACTTTAAGGATTTGACGAACATTTTCCAGAATTTTTTAGGATTTGAAGAATGTTTAAGGATTCACGTCTGAATTTTTAAAGTTTTATAAGGATTTCATAGTGAATTCTTTATAAAAATTTCAGGATTTTGACGTAATTTTTTTTAAGATTTTCAGAATTTATAAGATTGTTGTAAGGATTTCTCAAGATTTCCAGTAATTCTTCCTGGATTTTTTAAAAGATTTACAGGAATTATATCTAAAATTTTCTATTTTTATAAGAAGATAAATAATAGTTGTACTGTATGGAAAAATAAAAGGTATGGAAGTTGAAGTTAATTAGTGAAGTTAATCTGTNATCATTTAATAATAAAAATTTATAATAATTTATCAGATAATTCGTAACTGTAGCTAATTCATAATAAAATATAAAATCTCCACTATTAATTTCTTAAATATATTTACAATTCGATGCTTAAAATCTTTGCTTTTTTAAGCTTGAAATTGTTGATTATAATTAAAATTCTGGAGAAAATAAAACGAAATTTGCAAGGAAAACCTTAAAAATATATATTTTTACGATAGTTTCGCCTTAATTTATCAAAATCTTATTAATTTATTCCAAATTATGTAGATTTTAAATGGAAGAAGTCGTACTAGTGTTGATGCTGATGATCTTTTCAATGTTATACAACATTAAGATAAACATTAGCATCAAATCATCGCATCATCATCAGCATTTAACTAATTAATTACAATATAATATTAAAGCAAATTTTGACAGAAATTACGGTCTAATTGCTCAAAATACAAGAAAAGTATCGAATCTTTGAAACATTTTCTCGATTTTATCCACGTGTTGTAATAAAATTTCAATTCAAATTTAACTTCACACTTCATCCCTGATAATTTAATAGTTTTTAATAGTAAAAATAATGTTTTTTTTTAATTATTTAAACTCGTATAATCCTTCTTAAACTCTTTATTTTTCTTAGCATTACAAGAGAAAAGTATTGTTGAAGTTGTGAACATTTGGCAGCAGATTTCTCGATAACAATATCAGCAACACTAACTTAGATTATGTTTATTATTCTTAGCCCACATGGCCCATCTGTTTATTAACGTAAACCCAAGTTATTAAGGGCACAATGCCAAATATCGATGGTTGGATTTAACTGATTGAATTCTGTCTTAAGCACTTTCTTCACTAATGACAGATGGATAATCCAATTTATTCTGAATTTATTCGATTTATTCGAGAGGAAAACAGATGGAAAATGTTTTCTAGATAAGAATTATGATAGAAAATATTATGTTTTAGTTAATTAAATCGATTTTTAATAGAGGAAATTGATTCTAAACTATAAACGTAGCACAGAAAGAATGAAGTCTTTTCTATATTTTACAATTACTCAGGATAAATTTTATTGTTTTTTTTTCTTATTTTTAAGATATTTTACTCTTTAATTTTATATTCTAAAGCAAAATTTATGTATAAATATTTAGAATTTTCTACACATTTATATATTGTATCTTACTTCTTACATGTAAATTCAATGATAGGGTATATAGATTTAGTAATATTCCAAGCAAATTTTTCATTGAAAAATGAAAAAAAGGCCAAAAATTAACTTTAAAAAATCTTGTTTTCTTTCCTAAAATCTGCAAAATTTTCATGTTTTTCGAATAAAAACACAAAATTGTTTTTATTTTCTAAAACTCACACGTCATTTGGACTTGACAAAATATCTTTAAAACAACTTTTAAAATCTAAAAAAAATACAATTTTATGAAAAAATTTGACAGATTATAACATTTTTAAGCTAAAAAAATCCTGATTTAAGACATAAAACAGTTTTCTTTAATGAAAAAAATGAATGTTTTTTGTAGTGATGCGGTGGATGAATTGATGCTTATTTACAATTAAATTTCTAGAAAATATTATAAAATAATTAATTATTAAAAAAATAAATTATAATTTTAAAAAAAAGGAATAAACAATTTTAAAGTGTTTTACTTTCATCATTTTATAATCGGATAAAGTTGAGAAATTGAATTCCTGATGTCGAGTGAGCTTAACATCTAAACCAATGAGATCAAAACTTTATCTAGATTTTTTTTTATTATTATTCTTTTCTAATCTTCTTATCTATTCTAGAAAGAAACAATCTTTTATCATTTTTTTCTTTAAATTCTCAGAAGAATTTCTGACTTCGACACTTCTTCAAAGATTACTTAAAGATTTACTGTTATCTACTGCAGTTTTTTCTTGGTTTAGAAACCGCAAGATTATTTAAAAAATCAATTGAATTTCTTCAAAATTCTTATAAAATTTACGTTTTTTCCTAATATAAAAACTCTTTTTTAATTATTTTATTTAGATTTTAATAAGAATTTATCATTAAATTATCGTTTTTGAAGAATATATTTAAGTTAAAAGCGTTGGATATATGATGCTGGTATAGTAATTTTAAGCATGAAAATACTATTTCCTTAGTTTATCATCCTATTCTGAAGTATATTAAAGTAATTCCAATTAATAAATACGTAAAACTTATTANAGGAATGAAATTTAGGGAATTTTAAGAGTATAGGAATGAAATTTAGGGAATTTTAAGAGTATAGGAATGAAATTTAGGGAATTTTAAGAGTATAGGAATGAAATTTAGGGAATTTTAAGAGTATAGGAATGAAATTTAGGGAATTTTAAGAGTATAGGAATGAAATTTAGGGAATTTTAAGAGTATAGGAATGAAATTTAGGGAATTTTAAGAGTATAGGAATGAAATTTAGGGAATTTTAAGAGTATAGGAATGAAATTTAGGGAATTTTAAGAGTATAGGAATGAAATTTAGGGAATTTTAAGAGTATAGGAATGAAATTTAGGGAATTTTAAGAGTATAGGAATGAAATTTAGGGAATTTTAAGAGTATAGGAATGAAATTTAGGGAATTTTAAGAGTATAGGAATGAAATTTAGGGAATTTTAAGAGTATAGGAATGAAATTTAGGGAATTTTAAGAGTATAGGAATGAAATTTAGGGAATTTTAAGAGTATAGGAATGAAATTTAGGGAATTTTAAGAGTATAGGAATGAAATTTAGGGAATTTTAAGAGTATAGGAATGAAATTTAGGGAATTTTAAGAGTATAGGAATGAAATTTAGGGAATTTTAAGAGTATAGGAATGAAATTTAGGGAATTTTAAGAGTATAGGAATGAAATTTAGGGAATTTTAAGAGTATAGGAATGAAATTTAGGGAATTTTAAGAGTATAGGAATGAAATTTAGGGAATTTTAAGAGTATAGGAATGAAATTTAGGGAATTTTAAGAGTATAGGAATGAAATTTAGGGAATTTTAAGAGTATAGGAATGAAATTTAGGGAATTTTAAGAGTACAGGAATGAAATTTAGGGAATTTTAAGAGTATAGGAATGAAATTTAGGGAATTTTAAGAGTACAGGAATGAAATTCAGGGAATTTTAAGAGTATAGGAATGAAATTTAGGGAATTTTAACAGTATAGAAATAAAATTTAGGGATTTTTTTCTAGAATATAGGAATAAAATTTAGGGATTTTTTAAACATTATTCTCGAAATAAGTGAATATTTTAAGGATTTATTTAGGGTGTAAATGTATTTTAAAAATCTTTAAGATGTACAGTAAATTTGAGGAATTTAAGGAAAAAAGGAATTTTTTAAGAAATAAAAATATATTTTCGGGGAATTTTAGCATTTAAAACTAAAATTTACGTTGGAAAAATAGGAGTTTTAATAATGAAATACGGATTAGGGAGAGAAAAATAAAATTTTAACCAATTGTAAAATGGGGAAAGAAGCGCTAAATATTAAAATAATTACAGATTTAATTAATAAATAATGGAAAAACTCAATAAAATTAACGAAAGTAAAAGGAAAATAATCTAAAAAAATTTGAAATTCCAGGAGAAAATAAATAGTTTCAGATGCTTAGAAAATAAATGAAAAATGAAAGATGAGAAAGAAAAGCATTAAAGGAAAGTTCTAGGTTATCGCAGGAAATTAAATTGAACAGATTTATTGATCAAGTTGTTTGCCTGTAGCAATTAGCAATGTGGATAACAATGCAATTACCGCCACAGGATTAAACTTATTCTACCCATTGTGTACTTGTGTGCTTATACATCACTTTATGTCGTATCATCATCCTGTAACTAGTCCAATTTCTCCAGAATAAAATGGAAATTCGCCAAAAATATTTTAATTCAAATGCTCTACAACATCTTTGAATATTTTTATCCTTTTCTACGGCATCTTACACAATTTTTATCCTTGTTCCACAAGCATCTTAGACAAGTTCTTATTCTTGCTCCGCATCATTTGAGAGATTATTTATCCTTCTTCCACAGTTTTTTAATTTTTGTTTCACGGCATATAATTTTTATTATTGATCCACAGCATCTAGAGCATATTTTATTCTACTCTGTAGCATCTTGGAATATTTTTATCCTTGTAATAAAGCATTTCAAAGCATATTAGAATATTTTTGGTCTTGTTCCAAAGCTTAGGGATTCCTTTACCTTTGCTCTCGGCAGCTTAAGGAATCGTTTATCCTTGTTCTGAACAGCTTAGAGCATCCTTTCTCCTTGTTTTATATCATTTTCGAATATTTTAATTCTGCTTCAAGAGTAATCTGAAAGCAGTTTATCCTTGGAGAGAGAAAAAATCTAGCTTCTGTTATTGAGTTTTCGGATCTATGGAATGTTTTAGGGAAAAAGTAACAGTTTAACAGGGAAAAAACAGTAAATAACATTGAAAATAGGGAAAAATCGTGAAGAAATAGAAGCTATAAAACTATCTCTAGGAATTAACAGTCATGATCATAAACCTTATTAATTTTGATTCTTTATGAGTAACGAAGGAAAATAATAATAACTATCGCCTACAGGAGAAATTAAAACTGTGTAAAATCATCAGAAGAATGTAAAGGAACGAGAAATTAACTATAAAGTTTAAGAAAAAATAGGAAAAGTTAGTTAAGAAGTTAAGAAGAGAAGTGGAATTTGCTTGAAGTGAAAGGATAAAGAAGATTAAGGCTTTATAGGAGAGAAATTAATTAAGAAGATTTGTTTAAAAAAATAAGAAAAAAAATTCTAAGGAAGAAAAGGAAAAGAATAAAACGTATAGGAATTGGAAAACATATAGGAAAACGGTAGAGATAAAGATTAGGATATTAGTTAAGTGAGCGAAGAGATCATTTGTAGGAATATTTAGGAAAAATTAGATAAATGAAGTATTTAATGGTAAAAAATAAAGTTTAAAAGGAATTATCGGAGAAGTGAGAAAGAAAAATAAAAAAGAAAGCTGACTAGATATTAGAGGATGCAAGAGAAAAGGAAGTAGGAAAAGATCCTATTAAATCTGTAAGTCTGTAAGAATTAGAAGAAAGCTTTAAAATGTGAAAAGATCTAAATGAACAGGATTTTTAAGGATCTACCCAACAACATATTACAGAATTTTTTTTATCCTTGCTCCACGGCATCTTAGAGTACTTTTTATTCCGTTTTACAGCATCTTAGAGAATTTTTAACACTTTAAGGATTTGACGAACATTTTCCAGAATTTTTTAGGATTTGAAGAATGTTTAAGGATTCACGTCTGAATTTTTAAAGTTTTATAAGGATTTCATAGTGAATTCTTTATAAAAATTTCAGGATTTTGACGTAATTTTTTTTAAGATTTTCAGAATTTATAAGATTGTTGTAAGGATTTCTCAAGATTTCCAGTAATTCTTCCTGGATTTTTTAAAAGATTTACAGGAATTATATCTAAAATTTTCTATTTTTATAAGAAGATAAATAATAGTTGTACTGTATGGAAAAATAAAAGGTATGGAAGTTGAAGTTAATTAGTGAAGTTAATCTGTACAAATTGAAACAAAAGTTAAGAAGGAAAAAAAAAAAGAAGTTCTCGATCAGACAAATGAGAAAATCGAGTGTAGGAATTTCTCCTTTTCTCATCTCTTAAGAAGAAACTAATTCCTCCTTTCACTTTCATTTAGAAAAAGAAAGAAGAGGAAGAAGAGGAGGATGTTAATCAGGTAAATGAAGAGAAAAATGAGGTCATTTTATAGGAAATCATCTTTGACAATTTACTTTTAAGAAAATTTTACTAGTTTTATTTTATTTTTAATAGATTTTTTAGATTTTAACGGTTTATTTTAATAATTTAAAGACCTTTTTGGAGGATTTTTAATAGAATTTTAATTGATTTTAGGATTTATTTCATATAATTTAAGACTTTTTGGGGAATTTTTTGACGAATTTTGGAGGTTTTTTCGTATAATTTAACATTTTTTGGATAGATTTTTAGTAGCTTTTAGGTATACATTTTTATAATTTAAAGCTTTTAAAGTAAATTTTCATTGAAATTTAAAGATTTATTAAGAAATTTTAGTGTATTTTTATTAAGTCTTCGAGATATTTTCGATGAATTTTTAGGATTTTAATGGATTCTAGATTCCTCTTAGTATAATTTAGGGGATTTAGACATTTATTTCATTAAATTTTAGGAGATTTTAATGGGAAATTTCGAGACAAAACAAAAGCTTAATCGTAAGAAAATAAGGAGAAAAACATCTTTTAACAGGAGTTAAAGCAAGGAGAAAAAAAAAGATGAAAGTTTAATTAGAGATGCGGAAGATGAGCAAAAGTCAAAGAATAAATCCAGAAAAAGATGTTAATTAGTCAAATAAGAGAAGAAAAAGTGCATTTTTTCCTTTTTTTGCATCAAAAATTAAGTTTATTCGTTCTAATAACAGTAAAATCAATCAAGAAAATGGAGAATTAAATGAAAAATTACTTTTGATAATTAACGTTTAAGGAAATTTCCAAGGATTTTAAGAGATTTGCAACAGTTTCTTAGTGGTATTTTTGGCAAATTTTAGTGGTTTTACACTATATTTTTGATGAATTTTATAGTTATAGATGAATAATTTTAGGATTTTTTAATTAATTTTACAGACTTATGGGGTTAATTTCTGAGTTTTTGGACGAATTTAAGAAGCTTATGTAGACGAGTTTGGAGAATTTTTTTGAAATTTGTAAGCACAAATTTAGGATATTTTGGAAGATTTAGAGCTTTAAGTGAATAATTTAAGAATTATTTGGCAATTTTAAAAACTTTTGGTAGTTTTTTCGGTAAATTTTAGTAGTTTATATGAAAAATTTTGACGAACTTTAGATTTATACAAACAATTTTAAGGATTTTCAGTGAAATTTATAGGATTATTCGAAAAATTTGGTTAATTTCTAGTAAAATTAGAGATTAAAATGAATAATTTAAGCATTTTTGGATGGTTTTCAGAGGTTTACGTAAATAATTTAGGGATTTTTTTTGGTAGATTTTAGAGGTTTACTTGAATAATTTACGAATTTTTTGGGGTTTAAAGTTTTGCGTGAATAATTTAGGGATTTTAAAATCCCTAAATTAGTCACGCAAAACTTCCCTAATATCCCTAAAATTCACTAAATAAATATCCCTAAAATGGAATTTTAGTGAATTTTAGGGATATATTCGTAGAACTTAAGGCAAATTTCTATGTGAAATTAAAGAGTAAAGATAAATTTTTGATATTTTTGGAGTGAAAAATCAAAAAAATCAAATTGAATTTGGAAACGAAAAGGAAAAAATTCGCAAATAATAATTGAATTGAAGTGCATTTTTTGAGTATTTACAGATGATTGTTACCAACAGACGTCATTATTCAGGGGATTTTATCGATTGGTCGCTTCTGCTATTGTCAGAAAAACAATTCCCCTAATAAATATTTAAAGTTTAAGAACTCCGCCCAATCAAGAATTTCCCAAACATTCTTCTTTTTCTTAGGGATTTTTTTTGGAGGTTTTTCGCTGAATTTTAGGGGATTTTATGAAATTTCTTTGGATCCTTTTTGCTGATCTTACTGATGGAAATTTTAGAGATTTTCTGGAATTTTTTTTAAAGTTTAAACCTTATTTTTAGGGATATTTTAAATAAAGATTTTTCAGTTCTTTTCTTAAAGGCGTTTTAAAAAATTTAAGATTTTTTTGTGGGCATTTTTTAAGGTTTTAAGGAATTTTTAGGGTTTTAATTAAGAATTTTAGATTTTTATGGTTTTGCCTTAGGTGAATTTAGGGAAACTTAGATTTTATAGATATATAGATTTTAATTTTAAAGAAATTTAGGAAGATTAGATATTTTGGAAATTATATAGCATTTTAAGGAAATTTACAGCAAGTTTTAGACGTTTACAGCAGATTTAAGGGATTATAGGAAAGAATTTTAGAAAATTTAATGATTTCTAGGAAGATTTTAATACATTTATGCGATTTTATAGAGAACTTTTCACATGAAATCTTCACCAATTCATTCTTTTTTATATAACTTTAATGGATCTTCTATACAATTTCAAGAGTTTATACGTAAAATTTATCAAGATATTTAAGTGTTTAAAGGATTTTAAGATCCCTTTTTTAAGTATAGAAACTTGTAAAAAGTTTATCTATTACAGAAATCCAAACACCAATATAACAAAGGGATATAAACACCGTCTATGAATTATAACCCATAAGAGAGATATACCTGAGGATATTTTGCATTTTTTTCACACAGAAGAAACTACTTTTATCATTAATTTTCATGATAAAACTCGGTTCAAACCCTCTTTCCCTCTTCAGTGCAATTTTATCCCACTTGAGTGGCATCTTGTATCTTAAACTTGGCCTCCTATCTACGCCATTAACACCTATCTCGACTGTACAGGATCATCAGAAATTATGTGACGCATATACGAGGGGAGAAGTAGATGCACTTTGTAGTTATCGATTAGTCCAGACGGACACCACACACATTCAGCATCTCTCTCTCTCTCTCTCTCTCACTCTCTCCCCCCACTTGGGAATATCTGTTGTGAAATTTACTACATCTGTGCACAGGGAGAGAACGGTAGAGGGGTGTGATCTACTGCCTGTGGACAGTGTCAGAAATTAAACTATTTAAAATTCTTTCTGGTTTCGGGATTTGGATAGCGTGAAAAATGATCTAAATCGATGTATACAGTACATAGGGAAGAATGAAAGATGAAGTCAAATGATGAAGGATTGGGAAAAGCTGACGAAACGGAAAATTCGTGTAAAAGTTGAAGAATGGTGTAGAATATAGATTCATGTGTAGGGTATTATAAACAATTATATCTAAAATTTTCTATTTTTATAAGAAGATAAATAATAGTTGTACTGTATGGAAAAATAAAAGGTATGGAAGTTGAAGTTAATTAGTGAAGTTAATCTGTACAAATTGAAACAAAAGTTAAGAAGGAAAAAAAAAAAGAAGTTCTCGATCAGACAAATGAGAAAATCGAGTGTAGGAATTTCTCCTTTTCTCATCTCTTAAGAAGAAACTAATTCCTCCTTTCACTTTCATTTAGAAAAAGAAAGAAGAGGAAGAAGAGGAGGATGTTAATCAGGTAAATGAAGAGAAAAATGAGGTCATTTTATAGGAAATCATCTTTGACAATTTACTTTTAAGAAAATTTTACTAGTTTTATTTTATTTTTAATAGATTTTTTAGATTTTAACGGTTTATTTTAATAATTTAAAGACCTTTTTGGAGGATTTTTAATAGAATTTTAATTGATTTTAGGATTTATTTCATATAATTTAAGACTTTTTGGGGAATTTTTTGACGAATTTTGGAGGTTTTTTCGTATAATTTAACATTTTTTGGATAGATTTTTAGTAGCTTTTAGGTATACATTTTTATAATTTAAAGCTTTTAAAGTAAATTTTCATTGAAATTTAAAGATTTATTAAGAAATTTTAGTGTATTTTTATTAAGTCTTCGAGATATTTTCGATGAATTTTTAGGATTTTAATGGATTCTAGATTCCTCTTAGTATAATTTAGGGGATTTAGACATTTATTTCATTAAATTTTAGGAGATTTTAATGGGAAATTTCGAGACAAAACAAAAGCTTAATCGTAAGAAAATAAGGAGAAAAACATCTTTTAACAGGAGTTAAAGCAAGGAGAAAAAAAAAGATGAAAGTTTAATTAGAGATGCGGAAGATGAGCAAAAGTCAAAGAATAAATCCAGAAAAAGATGTTAATTAGTAAAATAAGAGAAGAAAAAGTGCATTTTTTCCTTTTTTTGCATCAAAAATTAAGTTTATTCGTTCTAATAACAGTAAAATCAATCAAGAAAATGGAGAATTAAATGAAAAATTACTTTTGATAATTAACGTTTAAGGAAATTTCCAAGGATTTTAAGAGATTTGCAACAGTTTCTTAGTGGTATTTTTGGCAAATTTTAGTGGTTTTACACTATATTTTTGATGAATTTTATAGTTATAGATGAATAATTTTAGGATTTTTTAATTAATTTTACAGACTTATGGGGTTAATTTCTGAGTTTTTGGACGAATTTAAGAAGCTTATGTAGACGAGTTTGGAGAATTTTTTTGAAATTTGTAAGCACAAATTTAGGATATTTTGGAAGATTTAGAGCTTTAAGTGAATAATTTAAGAATTATTTGGCAATTTTAAAAACTTTTGGTAGTTTTTTCGGTAAATTTTAGTAGTTTATATGAAAAATTTTGACGAACTTTAGATTTATACAAACAATTTTAAGGATTTTCAGTGAAATTTATAGGATTATTCGAAAAATTTGGTTAATTTCTAGTAAAATTAGAGATTAAAATGAATAATTTAAGCATTTTTGGATGGTTTTCAGAGGTTTACGTAAATAATTTAGGGATTTTTTTTGGTAGATTTTAGAGGTTTACTTGAATAATTTACGAATTTTTTGGGGTTTAAAGTTTTGCGTGAATAATTTAGGGATTTTAAAATCCCTAAATTAGTCACGCAAAACTTCCCTAATATCCCTAAAATTCACTAAATAAATATCCCTAAAATGGAATTTTAGTGAATTTTAGGGATATATTCGTAGAACTTAAGGCAAATTTCTATGTGAAATTAAAGAGTAAAGATAAATTTTTGATATTTTTGGAGTGAAAAATCAAAAAAATCAAATTGAATTTGGAAACGAAAAGGAAAAAATTCGCAAATAATAATTGAATTGAAGTGCATTTTTTGAGTATTTACAGATGATTGTTACCAACAGACGTCATTATTCAGGGGATTTTATCGATTGGTCGCTTCTGCTATTGTCAGAAAAACAATTCCCCTAATAAATATTTAAAGTTTAAGAACTCCGCCCAATCAAGAATTTCCCAAACATTCTTCTTTTTCTTAGGGATTTTTTTTGGAGGTTTTTCGCTGAATTTTAGGGGATTTTATGAAATTTCTTTGGATCCTTTTTGCTGATCTTACTGATGGAAATTTTAGAGATTTTCTGGAATTTTTTTTAAAGTTTAAACCTTATTTTTAGGGATATTTTAAATAAAGATTTTTCAGTTCTTTTCTTAAAGGCGTTTTAAAAAATTTAAGATTTTTTTGTGGGCATTTTTTAAGGTTTTAAGGAATTTTTAGGGTTTTAATTAAGAATTTTAGATTTTTATGGTTTTGCCTTAGGTGAATTTAGGGAAACTTAGATTTTATAGATATATAGATTTTAATTTTAAAGAAATTTAGGAAGATTAGATATTTTGGAAATTATATAGCATTTTAAGGAAATTTACAGCAAGTTTTAGACGTTTACAGCAGATTTAAGGGATTATAGGAAAGAATTTTAGAAAATTTAATGATTTCTAGGAAGATTTTAATACATTTATGCGATTTTATAGAGAACTTTTCACATGAAATCTTCACCAATTCATTCTTTTTTATATAACTTTAATGGATCTTCTATACAATTTCAAGAGTTTATACGTAAAATTTATCAAGATATTTAAGTGTTTAAAGGATTTTAAGATCCCTTTTTTAAGTATAGAAACTTGTAAAAAGTTTATCTATTACAGAAATCCAAACACCAATATAACAAAGGGATATAAACACCGTCTATGAATTATAACCCATAAGAGAGATATACCTGAGGATATTTTGCATTTTTTTCACACAGAAGAAACTACTTTTATCATTAATTTTCATGATAAAACTCGGTTCAAACCCTCTTTCCCTCCTCAGTGCAATTTTATCCCACTTGAGTGGCATCTTGTATCTTAAACTTGGCCTCCTATCTACGCCATTAACACCTATCTCGACTGTACAGGATCATCAGAAATTATGTGACGCATATACGAGGGGAGAAGTAGATGCACTTTGTAGTTATCGATTAGTCCAGACGGACACCACACACATTCAGCATCTCTCTCTCTCTCTCTCTCTCACTCTCTCCCCCCACTTGGGAATATCTGTTGTGAAATTTACTACATCTGTGCACAGGGAGAGAACGGTAGAGGGGTGTGATCTACTGCCTGTGGACAGTGTCAGAAATTAAACTATTTAAAATTCTTTCTGGTTTCGGGATTTGGATAGCGTGAAAAATGATCTAAATCGATGTATACAGTACATAGGGAAGAATGAAAGATGAAGTCAAATGATGAAGGATTGGGAGAAGCTGACGAAACGGAAAATTCGTGTAAAAGTTGAAGAATGGTGTAGAATATAGATTCATGTGTAGGGTATTATAAACAGGAACTGTATGAAATGTAGTTTCAAACGTGTATACGGTTCATTAAATCTAGTTTTTCTGAACAAGGAGATGTTGTCACTAAGCTTAGAAAGGAAGTATGTGCATGGTTATGTATGAGAATTGAGTATATGTAAGAGAAATTAGTCAGAGAACATGTAGGATTTGTGTGAATGTATGTTTTTCTTCTTAAAATTACATTAAAAAATCTTAGGTAAGTGATTATTTCCCTTTTTTTTTCAAGATAATTGTAGTGTTCTGTATTATGAAGCCCACTGAAGATGAGCAACTAATTTGTTAAAAGCCATACAATTTAAAGAATTTTAGAAGTTCATTACATATTTTAACAACTTTAAATCTAATTCAAACCATCAAAAAACTAATTAAACTTATTTTTTTAAGGATCTTCTATGAGGATTTTCTACTGATGTGATCATTCTAAAAACACATTTTTCAACAATTTATTCATGATTTATGACAATTTTTATTGTCATAAATCAAGTTTTTATTGTCGTTAAGACGAGATATTAATTTAAAATAATATATTTTTAAAGCATTAATTTGGTTTAATTTAGTGAAAAAAAGAAATTCAAGGAAGAGAAGGAGAAAGATACAACAAAAAATCTAACTGTGGAGAGGATAAAGACGTAGAGAAATGGGGGGAAAAAATTAAAATTTCAACAGAAATAATGAGAAAATACAGATGTTGAACATCATATAGACGTTAAAAGTCAGCATGGTATTGACCTCTAAGGGCAGAAACCCGGACACGAGTTACAACCCCAGCTGGTATGCACATGATCCCAATCGTCAACACGTCTTCCACGTTCAATAAACTCTAATAAAACTATAAAAATAATAAATATTCTTTATCCTAATCACGTAAGAATGTATACACTCTTGTAAGGTATAAAATTATTAGAGATATGTTTAAAAAAAATTTAAGACGAGAGCGATATTTATGTAAATATGATGTGATTTTTGAGTAAAAATCACATCATATTGTCATTAAAATCATTATCTTACGAAAAATTCTATTAATTCTAATCAAAAATTGCAATAATTTCTGTAAGAACACAACTAATTGGCATAAAAATTACAATATATTGAGAAAAAAATCACTCAAACCATACAATTTTACTGTTATTAAAGTACTACTAAAAAAATATGATTTTATTCCATTCATAAAGGGATTTGAATGATTATATAATGTATAAAAATAATATAAACGTGTAAAATATATAAATAAATGAATAAAAAATGAAATAAATTAGTACGAATTTCTTCAAGAGAACTCGAACATTTTCCCCCCTCCCTTTTCTTCTTCATTCTCCTCCACTTCATCCTCTTCACCATTTTAAGTTTAATAATAAAGGTAATTCATTTACTTAAATTAAATTATAAAATATATATATATATTTTTTTATTATTATTTTGTTTTCTTTTTTCAAATAATAAATGATTAAGTTTAAATTGAAGAAAATTACTTTTTACAAAAAGCAATTATCTCTTGATTATTTTACTGATAATTTATTATATTTATTGCTTAAGAAGATAATTTTGTTACGTTTTTCTCTCTCTCCTCTCTCTCTCTCTCTCTCTCTCTTTTTAGCTCGTCTCCACATTATTCTACAGGGATTAGTGAGTTTTAAATGGATATTTTACATAAGTTAAATTGATTAATGATATTTTAAGGTGTTTAATTAGTTCTTAAACATGTTCTTGACCTTTAAACTTTCGTAGAAATCTCTAGACGAGAAGGTGTTCTTACAGTATAACAATTATTTAACGAAGAATAGGATCTATATTCCTTACAACAACATTATTTTCTTGAATAGAGTCAATTGAACAGAGCTTGAAAGTACACTTATAGACGTTCAAAATTATGAATTTTGATACGATTTTAATGTGTTTTTAATGAATTATGTCTATTTTATAGTCTAGAATACTTAAAAATACAGGAAAATCAGGCTCAAATATGTATTTGAATACGTAAACATGAAAAATACAAGGAGCTTCAAGACTAAATGGGTAAAGAAAGGCAAGTTTAAGGACTTATAAATTGCTTTAGGACCTTTATAGACGTAAGATTTTTGTATTAATTAATAAACAATAATATAAATTTTAATTATTTTGGCTTTTTAACAAAATTTCATTAAAAGTTAAATAGAAATTCACTTAAAAAAACAGGCCAGATTCAAGCAGATAAAGGTTAAAACAAACTTCACCAAATTAAGTACAGTAAAATAAATAAACTTAACATAATTAACGTTAAAATTTAATTAATTTAAATAATAATTTACGTTAAAACACACTTAATGGCACATAAATTACATAAAATATTAAACTGGAGTACAAGCAAGAGAGGAAAAGAAAAACATTTACATGTTTATGAAGTAATATAATATGTAAAGCATATGCAAAATGTTTATTTAAAAAGGGTCTTAATTAATGTTTAAAATATAAAAAAAACATAATTTTTTTTTAAATTTTAAGCTTTAAAATTTATAAATAAAAATAATTTTAGTAAAATTTTTAAGGATTTTAAAGCAAAAAAAAGCCTCTCAAAACTACACATTTAATGGGATGTAAATGAATCTTTAACACTAAAAAAACTTATTTAATTGATAGGAAATGACACTAGAATGTTTATTTCTTCTTTATTTTCTCTAGAAATGTGTCATTAATATGTCAAAACGTAACTAAAACGTGGTTACAGCATCGTGTTACACAGTAACATGTATCACTCCTCATACATTTAGAGGCTAAATTTAGTTATAAAAACAATTTTTATTGGTTTATATCTTAATTTATCGATTAGATATTTAGTTTAGAACGTATACAATCATTTTACATAAATTTTATGAGAGATATTCGCTCTTGAAATGAATCAAGTTAGTCGGTTGCATGCAACGAGTTAGTTCTATCGATGCGTGTAGATTTAACGAAATTATTGCTGATTTTGCACGGTTTCTACAGTTAATTTGGGTTAATAGTTAATGATTACGGTTGGATAAGTTTATAATCAGTCTGTATGCATAACAATTATATGTTATGTTAAGCGCAAAATATAATTTTAAGGATTTAATCTGATACTAGGTATTATAAACAGGAACTGTATGAAATGTAGTTTCAAACGTGTATACGGTTCATTAAATCTAGTTTTTCTGAACAAGGAGATGTTGTCACTAAGCTTAGAAAGGAAGTATGTGCATGGTTATATATGAGAATTGAGTATATGTAAGAGAAATTAGTCAGAGAACATGTAGGATTTGTGTGAATGTATGTTTTTCTTCTTAAAATTACATTAAAAAATCTTAGGTAAGTGATTATTTCCCTTTTTTTTTCAAGATAATTGTAGTGTTCTGTATTATGAAGCCCACTGAAGATGAGCAACTAATTTGTTAAAAGCCATACAATTTAAAGAATTTTAGAAGTTCATTACATATTTTAACAACTTTAAATCTAATTCAAACCATCAAAAAACTAATTAAACTTATTTTTTTAAGGATCTTCTATGAGGATTTTCTACTGATGTGATCATTCTAAAAACACATTTTTCAACAATTTATTCATGATTTATGACAATTTTTAAGTTTTCATTGTCGTTAAGACGAGATATTAATTTAAAATAATATATTTTTAGAGCATTANTAAATTTATATATATATATATTTTAACCAAATAAACTTTAATTTAATTTATTTTACGATAAAGTTACCATAGAAAATGCAATGAGATGAGAATGAATTTTTTGTGAATTTAACGTTGTTTTTTGCTTTAAAATAAGAAATAAATCAATATTTATGGAATTTCCATAAATTTTAGGGATTTATTTTTATAATTTAACGATTTTAGGGATTTTTTATGAATATTAGGGATTTATTTTTTATGATTTAAGGATTTTTAGGGATTTTTCATGAATATTAGGGATTTATTTTTATTATTTAAGGATTTTTAGGGATTTTTCATGATTATTAAAGATTTAGTTTTATGATTTAAGGATTTTTAGGGATTTTTCATGAATATTAGGGATTTATTTTTTATGATTTAAAGATTTTTAGGTATTTTTCATGATTATTAAAGATTTATTTTTATGATTTAAGGATTTTTAGGGAATTTTAATGAATTTCAGGGATTTATTTTTATGATTTAAGGATTTTTAGTGAATTTTGATAGATATTTGTCGCATAATTTTGGATGTTTAGTATAAATTTAATGAATTCTGGGGATTTATTTCGATAATTTAAGTCTTTGGAAGAGTTTTGGTAATGTTTAGAAGCTGTTTCTGTATAATTTAAGAAATTTTTTCTCAGCTTTTTGGTGAATTTTTATGAAATTTACAAATTTATGCTAAAAATCGCATTGAAATTTATGGTTAAATATTATTTAAATTTCAGATAAATTTCACAATTCTATACAAAAATCACATCAAATTCAAAATAATCGATGAAAAATAAAGTGAAATTGAAATTTTAAGAATTTAACAATTTTTTTTTTTTTTGCTTATAAAACACAATCACATCAAAAACGCATAAAGATCAGAATATTTTATCGAAATATTACCGAAATTTCACATAAAACAAAGGAAAAAATTACATAAAATTTATAAATTTTACATTGTAATTACCGAATATTCGATTTTTTAAAAAACCAAGTGGAATTTCACAAATTGGAAGTGATTTTTCACTTAAAAATCACATTAAATTGTCAGAAAATTCAACGAGAAAAATACCTTAAAAAAAGACAAAACAAAAAAAAAAATACATTACAAATGCATAAAATTGATTATTTACTTTAGATTTTGAGATTTCCCTGTACAAAAAAAAATCCACCAGAAAAATGTATATTTATTTACATAAAATTCAAAAAAAATATTTATATTTTGAATTTTGAATTTCAAATAACTTAAAGAATAATTTTTTTACGGGTTTTTAAATGCGATTTTTCCATAAATACGAATACAAACTTCTAAAAAAACGCATTTTGTCACGTGACATCCTGGATATCCTTTGCATCCTCTGGGACGTCATTAGACGCCCGCAGAGTAGGAGAACGGAAGTAGATGACATTTTAGAGAAATTTATACAGTAGAAACTCATATTTTGCTTTAAAAAAATGCAAGTTTTATCCGTCTATATCCCCTTATTTTAATAGATAAAAGTATATATATAGCCTATATATAAAGTCAATAAAGTAAGCTTAAATGAATCGAATTATTTCTTAAATTTACCAGAGTTTTGCAGTGAAATTGTTGCATGTAAATATGCAACAATTCTCAAAAAATTACGTTCCTAAATAATTTGAAATTTATTGGATTTTTTAGTAATTTTTTTCGAATTTTTTTATGGAGTTATAAAGTTATATTTTATGGTTACGTTTATGCACGTTTATGACGAATTTTATGTTATTTTTTTTATTTTTGGATGAAACTTTATAAATTTATTGAAAAAATGTATGAAATTTATATGTGCCTTTCTACAAATAACGATTGATACGAAAAGCCTTTACGTAGTCACAACCGTTAGAATGAGCCTCGGTGTTTTATGGAACGAATGAACTAACAGTGTGAACCTTTGTCTTTGGACAATAGGTCTTATATAATTTTTCGTTCTCAATTTCTTTTCCGATTGGTCCAGCTTTGTCTCGAGGTAGAATTTGAGACCAGGTCGTGAGGTCAAAGGTCTGCCCGCGATGGTTTATCCGACGCCATCCTCTCGACTCTGATCGCGATTCATCGATGACTAAGACACCCGCGCTCATATTGCTTTCTTTTTCTTATTGCTTTTTAAGTTTTAAACACAATTCCCCCCTTTTTATTTTCTTTTATTCTAAATATTATTTTCCCTGTATTCTTTATGAGCGACGATGTCAAAGTTCGGTGTCGCCGTCTCGATACTTATATTACTTGTTTTCTCGATGGTTTAATTTAATAAAATATATACATTTCCTTTTTAATTATGGACTATTTCCGGGATTTCACACTTTGTAAAGAAACCGTACATAAAAATAAGATTTAAAAAATAAAGATTTTATGTTAAAACAATGCCCTTAGTCAAATAACTCCCTACCAGTGGTTAATGGACGAAATCGTTGGAAGCGTTATACGACATTTTTGATGTGTAGCTAAACATCCACCAGCTAAACAGCTAGAGGTTGGTGCACTGTAAAGTTTGCATGTGCAAATGCCTGTAATCAGCTGCTTTACACGATTTAAATATTTTGGACGTAGAAGCTGTTTCGTATTCGACAATAAACCGCTTCCGTTTGGAATATGCATATATGAATTTATATTGGAATATACAATAGCAATCTTATCATTGTTTTTCACATGTATAAAAATTTGTAATAATATACGTAATACGGTTATAATAAAATATTAATATTAAGCAATTCAAAGTACGTTAAAATTTGAAAATAATCGCACAATATGTATTTATATTTTAGAAAATACAAGAGACAACTTTCATGGATGACACGCCACTGATGAGCCTTTACATGGTCACGACCGTTAGAATGAGCCTTTACATGGTCATGACCGTTAGAACGAGCCTTTACATGGTCACGACAGTTAGAACGAGCCTTTACATAGTCACAACCGTTAGAACGAGCCTTTCTACAATAGCTAACGAATGGAACGTATGCTCACATAGTCGAAAATAATAAAGCATAATTCAACAATTGTAAATTACAAATTATTGCCGATAAAATAAATTCTGACAATTATAGCTAACATTCTACCATTGACAATGAATTAAAAGCCTACAGTTTATTAATTAATCAACAATCGATGAACAAATAATTAAATTTTAAAGAAAAAAAATTGCAATTTCAACGCATAAAATAAATTTTACTAACAATTTATACATAAAAAACATATTTTAAATTTTAAAAAAAATCTCCAAAAAAAAGAAAACGTTAAATTTCCGTGTCAAAGTTGAAAGGTCATCAATCTTCGTACCTGTATACCACATTATTGTTTTCATACACACGAGCCAGAAGTGTTTCTTTAACATTTTCTCGACTTTAAGTCAACTTACAACCCCCTTTAAGTGTAGAACAGGGATGGAAATGTATGAAATCAACGAAACAATGTGTTGACAAACGATGTAGAGCCTTATAAATTACACAAAAGAGCCTTCCAAAGCGGCAAGTCAATAGTTGGTAAAGGGCATTGCACTTCACAAACCACATATCCCCACTTTAGTTTAATTATTCTAGTGATAAAATATTTAAATAGCAATTTTTATTGTCAGCATCCCCCAAGCATCCAAAGGCAACTCGCCCTTCTTTATACATTGAATTGAATACATTTTCTGGATTAAGGGCGGTTACCATGTTACATTTTGATTAAAAAAATACATCATAGAAGTTTATTATTCTCTCGTATTTATCTAAAAAATTTTTTTTAGAATTAAACTGCTAAAATTTATCACTATTAGGGTCTTACATCACAATGCAAATGGCTCCTGTTACGCGTTGGCTAGTGATTAAATTGGCTAAAACTGTGTTTTTTATTCGAGAATACATCTTTGAATTTTACTTAAAAAATGCATTTTTATGTACTTTTTTTTATAAAAATATTATTAGAATAAATCCTTAAAATCGTATGTCATTAGGCAAATTTTTACTGTCAGACTCACCTTAACCAGCGATTAAATTGCTGGAAAAATGAGTTTTTACCTTAAAATATTTGTTGAATTTTTCATAAAAAGTGCATTTTAAGGATTTAGTTTATAAAAAAATATAAAAAATTACTTAAATTTGTAGAATAAATCCTTAAAAAAATCCCTAAAATTCTCTATCAACCAGGCAAACTGTTCCTGTTAGATACGCCTTAACTAGAGATTAAATTGTAATAAAATCGAGTTCTTACCACCAAAAAAATTCTTTGAATTTTCTTAAAAAATACACTTTACACACATATATATATTTAAATTGATTATATCCTTAAAAACCCTTAAAATCCTATGTTATTAGGCAAAAGGTTAGTGTCAGATATATCTTAACCAGCAATTAAATTACTTAAAATCTGAGTTCTTATCTTAAAATATTCATTAAATCTTTACAAAAAATACACTTTTATGTTTCTATCTACGAATTACATCCTTAAAAAACAAATAAAATAAAATAATCCCTAAAATCCTCTATCGAATTAAGCCATATCCAACAGAAACCATTTGCTTAGTTAATGTTAGATATGGCTTAACTAAAGATTAAATGGTACTAAAAACCCCCCAAAAATTCTTTAAATTTCTATTTAAAAAGTGCAGTTTTACATTTATTTTCTCTTGGATTAGATAATTTTATACAGTAAAGATAAACAGAAATCACACAGTAAACGAAGATACAAAAACACATCACCAGTCTAATGGACGAAAACAGGATATTTCGATAAGAAAAAAATGCAATAAATAAATAAATAAACCTTAAAATTCCTTAAAAAATAATAAATTTATAGCCTTAACTCGCTAAAAATTTAACAAATAAATTCATAAAACGAAGAGGGGTTAATTTAACTAGCGCATTTAAAATTCAGTAAAAGGGGAGGGAGAGGTTGGAAAAACGTTCTAACACTTATAAAGCTTATAAATATTTAATAAAACGTTCTTTTTAAAAAGTAAAAAATAACTTTAATATTCTTCTTGCCAACGGCAAATTTAACAGAAAATCAAGTAGAGTAGGAAGGACAGGTGTCCGAATCGTGTATTCACTAACATAACCGAAAAAAATTTTATATATATATATATATATATATATATAAAAGTCGACATTAATACACCACCCGTCAGCGATCGATGGTGTGTAGCAGACCAGAAAAATGGTTAAAAATCCTTCACTGACTCCCATTTACACCAAATTCGCTTTAACTGATCGTTTAAGAGTGGTAAAATTTCGTATAGGAGTAGAGAACGTGTGACATTGGCTTCAACATAGTCAAACTGCGCCAGGAGGTAGTTATGTAACTGCTTTACCGATTTTTCGGTGTTGTACGTGTGTAACCGGGTTTAGAGAGATAAGTAAAGCGAAGAGGCGACCGTCCTGACGTCCTACGCCAGTTTCTCGTCGTGGAAGCTGGTGTTCGGTTATGCTGTATGTTAGTGGGTGTAAAGTCACACTTTAAAACCTTCTTGTGTATATTATATGGTACCTACAATCGAAATCAACTTACTTTCCTATACAGACTTATAATAGGTGAGTGATTTAATATATTTAATTCATTTAAAACACTGTAAAGGTGTCGAAAGAGGGAGGGATGCTTAAACTAGATGAGGGGTGAGTTATTTTATTAAATTAAATAATACACGAGTTGTAAATTATGTTATTTAGGAGGGTTCGAATAGACTATTTATATTATGTAATTCGTTAGAGGTGATGTTTATTCACGTGTATTTGATTTTGTTTACTCAGCTGTTGTCTGTGCAGTTTGCAAATTACTACCTTCTTCTTTCTATTTTTTATTATTTTTTTATTTTAATTTTCTAGTTAAGGCTGCTATCTTAGGTCAAAGGTGAAAGGTTATCAACTTCCTCACCATATGCTAGTTAGTTTTATTAATAGTTAAATTAAATATGTGTAGAATTTTAAAATAAATTGTACTCCTATAATGCGTTAATATGCGTGAAAAATAGCTGGAAGGAGATTAGAAAATGTACGAAATGAAGACGTCAGAGATAGATAAGAGTCAATTTTTCTTAAATTTTACTACCATACGATACACCCATCCTTATTCTAGATACTATTTATCATAAGGAAACTTTTATCTTTATAAAAATCCACCTACAAAATATTTGCATATCGTAGAAAGAGGGAGAAAATATGTCTCACGTCACTTACCGTCACGCTATATCGTGAGAATTTTTATAAAATAGAATAGAACCAAAAAAAAAAACACTTTAAAAGGGTTGCTCAAGAAGAAGACTGACAAATTCAACTTAAGTGGATCGAAAGATAAATCTGTCATTTCGTGTAACGAATGAATAGTCACGCTATCTTCTTCTTTAAAAGCTTCTTTCTCTTCTACCTTTTAAAGAAAAAGTGAAAGTGTATAGCTGTCAACGATACAAAACTGATTTAAGGAACCACCCGGCTGTGAATCGGATTCAAATTTTCGTTTTATTGATAATATTTTTAATGATTTTTCTCTCGTAAAAAACATCGATAAGATCTTAAAGGATAACGTAAACATAATAATACGTTTATTTACATGTACTTTGTACGATTACTGTAATGTATCTGATGGGATTTAGTTAGAAAGTATAATATATTAAATCTAATAACCTTTAAAAGCTAGGATATTAAGTAAAGTAGAAATTAATAGATTAAATTTATAGAATTGCAACTCCTCTTCCTCCTCTTCTCTTATATATATTAATGATCTTATTTTATAATAATAAATGCATCTTTCAGGATCGTAATTTTCTCCTTTCTATGTTTTATTTTTTATCTTCGTAAATATTGTAAATTATCGTTTTCAATGATTAATTAATTAGAAAATAAATCTTATTGTCATTTAAAAATATGTACATTTCAATAATACATTTTAAAAAGCACGTCAATTTCAACCACGTGTTAATAAAAAGAAATTCCTTCCTCCCTCCCTCCTTGTCACTAAAATATGTACTTTTCAATAATGGTTTACTGAAATTTACAACACAAATTGTTATAAACTATTGTTGAAAAGTACACATTTTAAGTGTCCAAGAAATTTTTTATTAACACGTGGTTGAAATTTACATGTTTATTATTGTTATATGTATTGTTGAAAATATGTATATTTCAGAAATAGACTTTTAAAAAGCGCGTGAATTTCAACCACGTGTTAATAAAAATATATTTCCCCCCTCCTATTACTGAAGTAACAGGAGGGGGAGGAAATAACCACGTGTTAATAAAATCCTGTTACTTCAGTAACAGGAGGGGGAGGAGGAATTTTCAACAATACTTTAAAACAATCGATTAAAGTCTGTATTATGACAACAATAAAAAATTATTTTATTGTCGTTAAAGATGTTCATTAACGAAGTCATTGTTGAAATTTGCATATTTTATAAATTCTCTTTAAAATGTGTTATGTAAATTTCAACAGTAGATTAATTAATGTAAATTTTTAACCACAGTAAAATAGATTTTACTATTACTAAAAGTAATTAATACATGTAAATTTCAACCAGGTGTTAGTAAAAAAAAAAGTCAAATTTTAATAATAATCAGTATAAATCTGTGTTAAAAAAATGTTATTAATTCATGAAAATTATTATTATTATTATTGAAATTTACATTTTTAGTTACAGCAAAATGTTTATTATTTTATTGTCGTTTAAACATTACATTAATTCATTGTTGAAATTTACATATTTTGTAAATTGCTTTTAAAATGTGTACACATTTCAACAATGAATTATATTTAATGTACATTTTTAACGATAATAAAATATGTAAATTTCAATAATACATTTGTTAAAAGTATAATTGAAAAGCATACATTATAGTAAACCATTATTGAAAAGTACATATTTTAGTGACAAGGAGGGAGGAATTTCTTTTTATTAACACGTGGTTGAAATTCACGTGCTTTTTTCAACAAAACGTGTTTATTTAACCATTTATTATTAAAAATTGTTGCTTAAAATGTGTTTTTTTTTTCTTTTGCCAATAAACTTCAATAATATATTATAAAATTATTCAATCAGTTCTTGTATAAATATCACAAGAGTTAGGGAGGAGATGATGATGATGATTATGATGATAAAAATTTAAAACTCTACACGAGTAGGTGCAGCAGGAACCATTTTATTTTTAAGTTTAATTGCCACTCTACACTCCTTTAACATCTCAGTTTGTAGAAAGCAAAGCAAGAGTCGTGGGGTGTACATAATCATTTCCGCCACCCCCCTGTGGTGGACTAGAAATTTCGAAAATAGGAACCATACACAGCAACTAAACGGATTCAGGGTCAAGGTTCTCTCAGCAGGTAATTTCTCTGTAGTGGTGTGTGTATGTGTGGAGGAGTATAAGCTACAAATGAGTAGAATATTTCTTCATCTTCGTCCCCCTTTTTTCTACGTTCTTGTAATATATTAGATAAAGCCTTTTTTATGAATAATACAAAAACATGATAATAATCAGAATGTTTATAAATATTTAATGTGCATACGGTGTGTTGGGTTATTAATCCAACTTAGTATCGATCATAATTTATCGAAACATTTATTATCTTCTAACAGTATTCTGGACATTATCGTAAGTATCTCGAAAGTAATGCCATTTATCTAACTTTTCCTACTCCTATTTTGATTATCAATTCAATTCTTATCTAATTATCAGGACATTTTAGTGAAATATTCTAATCAATGAGTGTTTTTCTAATATTTTCTCAGGTTTAAACACATTATTTAAAAGGTTTTAAGGTTTAAAGATACAATTTAATCCCATAGGGATGAAATTTAATGAATATTAAGTAAGAATTTCATTTATAAAGTATACTATATCTAAGATTAAGGCTAAAATTAAATCTTAAAAATAGCCTTGAAAGATAACTGTAGCCTTAAAAATATCCTTAAATGCCAAATATCACATTCAATCTTCAGTTTTATAAAAGCCTTAACGTCTTAAAAATAGTCTTAGAAGCCTTTATTAGCCTTAAAAAGCCTTAATTGCAAATGGGAAATTTTTATATTGAAATATACTAGAATTTAGCATTTACAAAAGCATTTTTTTTTTTTTTGGAGTTTTAAGGCTAAGTCTGGCTTATAAGGCTTTTTGTAAGCTTTTTATAAGGTTAAAATTGAATTTTAAAGCGAAATTCTTAATTATTAACAATTTTCAGTTTTATAAGGCTTAAACTAAATAAAGGCTGTCTAAAAACAGCCTTTTAAGCCAGCCAAGCCTGCAAAATTAACCTTAATAACCGAAAAACTAAACTATTTTTCAACTACAATTATAGTTTTACACTTCTTAAGACTGTTTGTAAGGCTAATTAAGCTACTTTTAAGGGTTTAAAATTAGTTTTTAACCTTATAAAAGTTAAATTCTTACTCTATATTGAACAATTTGCCATCTTCAATCGTATTTTTTTTTGGTTCTAATTCAATCCATTAAAGTTGGAATTCTTAGAAGAGAAAAGAGAGATTTCTCGAATTCAATAAAGAAAAATTGAAGTCTTTAATCTTAGATTCTTTTCTTTGTAGTTTTTTTTTTATCATTTTCTAATTTGTTCTGGATACTTTTCTCTCGTTTATAATCCTCATCTTCTGGATAAAAATAAATATTTTAACGATAGAAGATGTAAGACAGAATGGCAAATGTTCCTTTCAGAAAATTCTATCTTGGGTTTAGAGGAAGTGACAGCTGGGTCAGGTACAAACTAGCCCACCTCCTAAGCTACTAGAACATCAGTCATTCGTCTCGAATTTCGGTCATTTCTAGGAACTGCGGTTTGCCCATCTTTTCTAAAAGACAGACAGATCCTTCATTGCCAAGATAGACTATACTCAAAACCTATATAAAATAACGCGATACAGTTTAATTTTCTAGATAAATATCATTTTAAAAGTCATAAAAATTATTAAATTCGTATTGTTTAAACCCGAAAATTTTCTTCAAATCCTACAAAATAGATTAATTTCTCTTAATTTACATAAATTGCTCTTGGTGTTCACCTGATGCTCTCAATGATGATAGTTGGAAAAATAATCATTTCCCACCTTTAAAAAGAACCTAAATCAACTTTTGATATATGAATTTATATGAAATTTGGCTTAATTTTGCTCATTTCGTGTTACCTTCACCTCGTTTCGTTATACACTCGTATACAATCCCTTCCTTTCACTATGCACTGCCTAATTTGGCACATTAAAAGTAAACACGCTGAATCAGCGATTTAATTAGACTTAATGAAGTTCAAACTCGTTCCAATGCCAGTTTTCTCATAAAACAATACAGATAAAACGAAGCTAGCAGCATCAGCAGGGATCATATCCGGAAAACATACGATGCTGTATCAAGAGCAGTAGGTTTGTACGTAACGTTACGCTAATTAGAAAGCAACCATAGACTTCATTAACGTGTCATTCAGTAGCTGATCGCTTCAGGAACCGATCTACAAGCAGAAACTTTACTGTTTATATTGCAGAAACTTCAATTAGAAGTGTTAAGCTTTATTCCCAAGCGTTACAAAATAGATAATATACCTTTTGACAGCTGGAATCTAGCTTGAAGTTGATGACTTCAACTCGAATCTACCGTAATTAAGTTGACGTTTAGATTGAAAATTCGTAAAAAAATTAAAAGAATATTTACTAAACTTTACCATTAATCAGTGATTAGTACGCTTATACAAGTATCATTAATGTTATCTTAATGATTTAGAAATTTATCCATAGATCGTTTAAATGATTATATGTTAGAGATTGGGATGAGGAAAGTAGATAATATTTTATCGATAGTTGAAGTTTTTATCATGAAAATTCTGATATATTTTTTAAATTAAAAATAAAAAATTTAAACTCGAAATTGGTTAGTGAAATTTAGAATTTTATCTGAAGAGAGTTTAACGTGATTTTTTTTAAAAAAAAAAGTATATAAATTTAGTTTAAAAATTGCAAAAATTAAAATAAAACAATAAAAAAAAATGAACAAAATAGCAGAAAAATAATCTCAAAATAGTGTTTTCTTCTCTACTTTAGGATTTCTCCACTTCAATTTGCGCTTTTTCGAATTATAAAAATACATAAACAGCCAAAAAACAGTTAAAATTTAAAAAAAAATNGAGAGCGATTTGGACGTTCTATTGTCCCATGATCCCGATTGAGGTTGACATTTAGTTCCCCAAATAACAGTTAGATAAAATCACATTAACCACAAATAAACAGACGTTCTCGTCTTATCCCATGACCCCATCTTGCACCACCTTCCCCTATATACATGTGACGACTCAAATTTTTCTATAAATTAAAATAAAATTCAATTTTATAACTTAACTTTTAAAAATTATTTTACAATTTTCTAACTTTAATCTGGTAGATCATATGCAGATATTGTTATCTCCATCAAATATAAATCGTTAGATAATTAGAAGTGTTTACCTGGGCTTCGAATACATAAAATGCTTTTTTAATGTGTTGTTAATTCGATATTTTTGACGTCAAGTTTCGGTAAAAAAATTTAACGATAGATTATTGAAAAAGATATATTCAGCTACAATTAAATAATTTATTAAAATTATTAAAAGTGTATTTTATAAATTTCGTCAATTTGGAAGGATTGAATTAGTCTGGACTGGTTGCATCGTAGAATATTTCTGTTGTGGATTCCACATATTTTGCTTCATTTACTCTCTTCGAAGATTCTTCTTCCTCTTCTTTATTCTCATGTGACAAATTTCTTGTGGCTTCATCCTTCGGATGAATCATAGTTAACCTCTCGGTTATTCGAACTTCGCCAAGATTTTCGTACATGTCAAAACCCAAAGTAAAACTATTATTTTTGTGGAGAGTTACTTGACAGGTGTCGGAATTTGCTCTCTATATGAAAGAATATAATAATGTATTTAATTACAATACAGTAGTCCCCCTATAACACTGTTGATAATTCCGTTTTATATTAATTCCATGTTGTACGAGTCACTTAGATTTTACAAATATGTGTGCTAGGCTGTGAACAGCTCACGTATTTGTAAAATCTAAGTGACTCGTACAACATGGAATTCATATAAAACGGAAAAATCAACAGTGTTATAGGGGGGTCGACTGATATTGTAAGAATGAGTGTGTAAAAGATGCGAGAATTATAAGGAAGTGATGAAAAGTTATGATATATTTTTTTGATGAAAAGTGGGAAGATTTTAAAAATATTTTGATAATGGAAGTAAGTGAAATGTATAAAAAAATACAAAAATAAAAAGGACGGAAATATAAAACAGTAAAAATATAGGAAGGAAGTTACAATTTGTAACAGTAGGAAGGAGGAGAAAAATACCTAAAATTGTCTGAAAAACTGTAGAAGAAACAACAACTTTAGAAACTAAAAAAGCTAGAAATTAAAAGAGAATTTTGTTTTTAAAAAACGAGAAAACACGCAGAAAAAACTGAGAGTATTATTTAAATTAAGTGAAAAATGGAAAATAAACTTTTGAAAATTGTTTTTTAAAAAAAACTTTACACCTTCAAAAAAACATTAAAGTTCAATTTGAGAGCATTAAATATATAATGAAATAAACTCAGTATCAAGTAGAAACCAAACGATTCCACCCAAATAGTTGATAAAAACATCGAAGATAATTATCGTCTATTTAATGAATTATTAATATTTGTTACGAGGGTCGAAGTTTGAATCGTATACTCCGCCCAAAACAAGACTAAATTTCACACACTTCACGTACACTTTGACTTTGGGTGGAGCAGGGAATTTTTGAATCTATCTAAAATAATAATAATCGAAAGAAGGGATGGTATAATTTATTTTTATTATTTTTTTTTCAAAATTAACCCCAGAGAAATTCAGAAATATAAAGAAAAAAAAAAAACAAGAATTCTTTCAGAAACAATCAAAACAGAAAGCAATTACTCGGTTGGGTTTGTTTTTCATCTGGTCATTGTCTCGTCCAAGTACTGCCTCTGGCTATCGAATGTGGTTTTGTAAAGAGGTCAGTGTTCGTTGAATGTTATGTTCTCCTCCTCCTGCAAACCATCAACGAACATGTCTCCATGTGTTTCCTTCCAATAATATGAAATTGACAACTGAAATGGTCATAATATAAATGAGGTGAGTGAAATCCAAGAAACTATCAACCCAATCTTTTTAAAATGTTTCCAACAATTCTCGAAATGAAAACGGGTACTTGAGATTTATGATAAACCCCCTGAGTTCTTCTATTTATAAACTGATGTGGAACTTCACATTTGGATCATAAGTTTAGTAGAGATGTGATTTCTGTTGTTTTTATTTAGAAAACTGTACTTAAATAGCTATAAAATATTCTTAGTCTCATTTAAGGTTCTTGCAATTCTGTTTGCACCCTTAAATTCCTTTATAAATATTCTATAAATTCATTCTTAAAAATCCTTAGTAGGTGTAGAAATATCTTTAGAAACCGTGCTCAAACCTGTAAAATCTTCAAGATTTCTTAAAAATCCCTAAGAAAATTCTTTAAAATCCGTTTAGAAACCTCTTCAAATCTTCCTGAAAACTTTGAATACACTGAAAAAATCTTCCAGGAAATCTGTTCGAAAGATCTTTAAAACCCTTCAAGTAATCCCTCAAAATCATATCCAAATCCACTACGCAATGCTTCCAAAGTATAAAAGAGTAGATCTCCATCCAATAAATGAGAATAAAACGTTAAAAAAATCAACACTTTCATCACGAAATCGTACAACCAGATCTTAAAAAAAAACTACGAAACTCACCAAACAAAAATCTACAAAGATCCTACGAAGCGAACAAAAAAGCCTCGTTAACTTCATAATTAAGATAGAAGAGATCATAATTTATCGTTACCAAAAACTCTCGAAGGACCCTTCACGAAGTGATGAACCTCCTTAATAATTAACCATTACGAAGAAAGGGGGTAAAAACCCCCTATAATGCACGCAGAACTTCATCATGTGTAGATTAGAATAAGAAGAAAATTCATTTAACTTGTTACACTTTTTTTTTCCTTAAAAAGAAGGTTGCACATATCATGTGCCATGTGCTAAATTGGACCCTACACTAGGCGATGACTTCTCGCCTTGTAATTCTTTCAACTTGACCCACAGCCATTTGTTCTGCAGGCAACGTCTATAAAGATGTCAACCGTAATGATTTTGTTCCTGACATGATCTCGATGGAAGATTGCTCCAAATTGTAAGAAATCAACTTCTTATTAAAGAAATTCCATTTTAAAGAAGAGAAAATTTGAAAAATAAAATCAAATTTCACTTTTTCTGAATCTAAAGAGCAAGATTTTATTTAAAAAAAAAGAAAGAAACTATTTAAAAAATTAATTTAAAGTATTTAGAAATAATAATAATTTTTCTTGTTTTAATATGATTTTAAAAATAAAGTGATCAAGTCAACATTTTGCTCTATTTTTCCCCCCTGCATTATCTTTAAACAAAATTATAGAATAAAATTATCAAATAATTAAATTTTTTTTAAGTATTTCTCCCTTAAATAGTCTCATTTTTATTTATTTTTAAACATTAAAAAAGATATAAAAATAACGCCTAAAAATTAAAAAAAAAAATTCTATAATAAAAATAATTTGTTTTATTCTCTTAAGCAATTTTTAATTTTAAGAAAACATTTTTAAAAGAAATTATAAATTAAATTTTAAATTCTAAAAAAAAATTTTTTCTAAATTATTTTTATTCTAGAAAATAATTTTACTCTAGAAAAAAAAATAATTAATTTCTAAGTTCACGTGATTATTCTAGAACGGATCAAAATTCATTGTTGAAATGTATTAATTAAATGGAAAAAAAAAACATTTCAATTTCAACAAACGAGTTAAAAAACGTGGTGAAATCGATGAAAAATTTTGAAACCGACAATTTTTCTTGAAACTTACAAGAAACACGAGGAAAAAAATTGTAGAACTGTCTAGAAAATTATTTCTTGAAAGTGACAAGATGTTTTCTGGAATAAAAATCTTTTTCAAAATTGATTTTTAAAACTTCTTTTCTGTTTTTTTTTTATTATTGAAATAAAACAGGATAAATTGTTTTCTAGAACTTTATACAGATTTTTTTTATAATTATTATTTTTTTTAGTATTAAAAATAGTTTGTTTCTAGAATATTTTTATTGTGTTTAGTAGCATATATATATATATGTATATTTTCTTTTTAGTATAAATTTATTATTGAGGAAAATGTAAGNCATATACAGTATATATATATATATATATATTTTAAAGGTCCATACACAGTATAAAAAGCAGCACCTTCTTTGGTGTTTTGAGTGGTGTTCTACTGTTTTCTCTTAATGTTTATCCCAATTTTTTTTTCCTAATTTCTCGCACATCCGGATGAGTATTTAATTAAAAATTAATCATGTTACTACAGTAGCATTAACTGGATTGCTGTATTTTCTTCTATTAGAGTTTCTAAACAAGATCTAGTGGTCGATAAAGGAGGGTTTTTTTTGGGTACCGATATTGGTTTTTAATCAAATTTACTATTGCGTAACTCTTAGGTTACGCATAAAAAATAGTAGAGGGGTGTGAGACGGAGGAGGAGAAGGCGTCAAGGTCAAACATGTGACCGGAAATCAGTTCTCGCTTCTTAAAAAGGAACCATTTATTTCTGAGTGAAGTCAGATCACTTTTCTGATTTTTTTTTTTTCATTCTTTCTTCCCCTCTTCTTCCCTTTTTCTCATCCCACGTTGAAGTTAGGATATCGATGCTACTATATTAATAAAAAGTTAAAGTATTATACGTTTTTATATAATTTTTTTGATGAAAAAAATAATAAAATGGGTGTAAATATTTTAAAAAAATTCAATTTAGATAACTTACTTTATCACCTCCTTCCAAAAAAAAAAAATCCTTTGAAAAAGCTATGAATTTTTTGGGTAAGAAACTTATTGCTTAGTAAATTCTCAGCTGTCTCGTTTGTATGTCTGTACGTTGCATTAAAAACTATAATGTAAATGACCTTCCATAAAAATCTGGTTAAAGTAGAGAGAGGGGGGATGATTTGATTGAAACAAAATGCAGATTTTTATTACTTTAGTATTACTTGAATGCAAATTTTACATTAAATGATCAATTTTAATTATTTAATTCATGAGAGCAAAATTAACATTAAACAATTATTGCAAACTGTGGATTGTTGTTAATAGTTTACCAACAATGTACTGCTCTCAAAGGGTTTATAATAACAATAATAATAATGTACATTCATTATCATTATTATTATAATCGCTGTGCTGATACAGTACAGTCGAACCTCTAAATAACGGCCACTAACTGGAACGTAACCTTCAAACAGCGACCATTTTTTTAATTTTATTTTATACACATTTCATGTCCCTGAAGAAAATGGCCGTCGTTTAGAGGTGGTCATTATGGTGGGTTCGATTGTTGTATTAGGTCTATTATACTAGTTTTTGTTTTATTATTGTAGTTAACAAGACTTTAATACTTTTAATACTATAGTAGTAGTATCATTAATTCCGGCATATTGTTTTTAATGAGAGTTATAATACTACTACAACAATAACTGAGTGATTTTATTACAAAGTATATTTGGGTCTTACTGTAGTAGTATTGTATCTAGTTCCTATCAGTGTAATAGTTTTATATTATTCACAGCTTTTACTATTAGAATGGTCTGTATACAAGTTACTTTCATTACTATAGAAGCATCATTAGTCTACCGCTTACTGTAGCACCATTAATCTACAGTAGTAGCATTATGTTGTTCATATTAGTGTAGTAGTCTCATTGTAGTAACATTTTACTGCTATAACAACAATATTAATTTCTTTATTAAGGTAATGTATCATTATCAACTTACAAGAAAATTATTAGTATTATAGCAACATCATTGTTATAATTAATACAGTAGACCCCCCTATAACACTGTTGATAATTCCGTTTTATATGAATTCCATGTTGTACGAGTCACTTAGATTTTACAAATACGTGTGCCGGGCTGTGAACGGCTCACGTATTTGTAAAATCTAAATGACTCGTACAACACGGAATTCATATAAAACGGAATTATCAACAGTGTTATGGGGGAACTACTGTTATGTCAACAGTGTTATGGGGGTAGCGTTAAGGTCAAGATCAAGTTAATTTTAACCTTATAGTAGTATCCTTATATATATTACACTGTTTATAAGGAAACTATTAGCAATCGTAACTTACTTTTAATGTTATAATAGTATTGTTTGGTATAATTACTGACGATTTCATAATGGCTCTATAATACTATAGTAGTATCAATATTAACTTTCAAATAAAGAAAATTAGTTTTAAATTGATTTTATTATCAGTATCTTTTATTATTATTATCAGTATTAAATTGTATAATTTTAATACCTGAGTAGCATATTTATCAGAGGAGAAGCTCAAAAACTTTTCCACTTCTCATACTTCTGTAGTAACAATTTCTAGATGCTGGGGTCCATTTTAAAGGTTACTCTCGCATTTCTTCGTTGAAGAATTAATTAAAAATATATAATTTGAGTTTTTTTTAAACTTTAATTAAAATTTTAATGGCGAATCAACGTTTTCTTTCTCTAATAATACAACAATTCCTCGATTGTACTTTGTACGTAGGGCGTAATTTACCTTCGTATTTAACTGGCGCACGTTCTTAAGTTACCAATTATCATGGGGATGCCAACATCTTATCACTTTATTGACTGCCATTACTTGAGTAGAAGGGAGAATTTCTATCAAATTGAATGCTACTAGAGTAATAAAATCGTTGGAGGGATATATACAGGGATGATAAGAAAGTATAGTAACAAAGGGGAGTCTGTTCTGCTCGAAGTAGTTCACGTTACACGCTCACAATCGACCAACAGTTGCACATTTGCTTGTTGTTACGCAAGAAGTCGTTTTACGAAATCTCCTATTGATCTACGTTTAAATCTGTTTAAAGGTAACTATGACGACAGTGGTTGGGTAAGTGTAGTAGCATTCAGTATCGATCGTTTAATTGATGTATAATTAACAATGTGTTACGACTTTTCGGGAGGGTATTTTCAATTAATTTGTTACGTATAAATTAATTGGTGGTGCTACCTCATTTCTTCAGTTTCGGTTCAATTTTTGTAGTATTATAATGTTATCTGGATAACAATAGTATGTCTACAAGGGTTCTGCACAGTATTGAAGGGGTACAGTGTAAGGCTACCTTATATAGGATTGAACGAATGATATTCTATACGGTTGTATTGAACACTACCATATTAATGGGATTTCTATAGGGTTGAAGGATATCTGTAAGGATTCCACGCTGTAATAACAGGATTTCTGTAGGATTTAGTAACTAACCTGTGTTGAAGATACGTTTATTACATCGAGTAATTTAGGATTCCTATAAGGTTAAATAGATGCCGTGTAACCCTATTGTGCTGTAGATGATTCTGATAATGGGAGAAGGGGTGAATTACTAACAATTGTTGCGTTAATTGTCACGGATAGGTTGTTAAATCAGCTTTAAGTTAGAGGAAATGAAATTTGGGAAGACAGCAAGGTAACAAAATTAGTTTCTTTTGTCTGAAATAGGAGGAATAACGTACAATGTATTGTATCAGCTTCATAAATTTTTCAAGTTGTTTATCATAAGCAGTATTTTTCATGTATACACCCGGGATATGCATATTAAAGTAAGTTGTCTGTCTGATAAGAGAAGTACAGGTTGTATAAGGTATGTGAACTTCTCCTGTTTGCTACATCATATATTCGTTCTAAATATTATTAAAAAGACAGAAATAAATGAGTAAAACTTTAAATCTATCATTTTATACAAGTATATACGACAGTATAAGACGATTAAACCAAACTTTCCAACCTTTTACAGCTATCGAGCATAGTACAAGACGTTTGGTCGATCGCGACCTACCGTTTCAGAAGTTGTATAATAGAGAACATCATTGATCTCGAAATTCAGAGAATTTTCAAGAAGATTAAAGAAATGTAAACAAGAAAGGACGAAAGGATCGGTTAAAATATAAAATAATATTTATTTAGTCAGCGCAGGTACAACATGTTTGCATGGTGTTTACTTAAAATGATTTCCAAGGAAACTAACCAAGGACAACGAGTAATATTATAAAACCAATAGAACTGAATGGGGGTAGAAGTCGAAACTTATTGACTCTAATCTCAATTATCGAAAGGAAGAGAGCGATTTTTGTTTCAGGATGTCATTCTGTATCAGAACCATTATTATTATTATTATTTTTTATTATTATATTTTTTTTTATCTTTGAAAGCGAAGGTTGGAATTTGTCCATAACCCTGTTTTATACGTAATGAGGATGTGTTACATACTCAATTATTCGTGGGAAGTACCTCATTCAAATTACAAATTCATTTTTCCTACTTTCACCCCTTTATTAAATTATTTTTCTTAAGATTTTTATCAGGAGTGTTCGTGTTTTATCTCTCTTTTTCCAACGTTTCTTGAATAGTTTATTATGTAAAAATATAGGAAGATTGTTGAACACGTTTAACGGGGGGTGGAAGTTAGATTTTTCGTGACGAATTTTTGATCGAATTTTTTTTTTCTTGTTCCTCCCCCCTATAAAAATTGAAGAAAAAAAATATATATGTATAATGGCAAGAATTGTTATTACATGTTTAAATTCTTCATCTTTTTTTATTGTGTATGTGGAGTGAGGGGGGGTCGTTCCGTCAGGATGATAAATTTCTCTATTGTTGTTTTGTGTATGGGAAGTAAGGCAAATGGGAGTTTAAAGCAGTTGAAACAGCAGTTCACGTGACTTCCATTTGCGTAATGATGTTAAGAGTGACCTTATCGTGATTACGAGGAAGGTTGCATGATTAAAAATTGCAAAACGCTTCTGAATAATTAAATTATGCGGTTAACGAGTTTGCATACTTAACTTAAATCTTTCTGGTTTAGATAATAGCTCTAGTGATTTTAAAATAATAATAAAATAAAGCCTAAAATTCAGGGAAGACGAGAGATGGAAGCGGAGGAGGGAGGCCGGCGAAAGGCGTCACGTGACTGAAGTAGATAATGCCGCGTTAGGGGAAATTTTAAATTAGTTCGTGCGAGATTCTTACCGAAATAGGAAGCGAGACAAATAAAAAAAAAAGGCAGTTTTAAAGTTACATCACGTGTCTAAAATTCGAAAATTTCCAACCGCGAAGGGGGATTCCGCGTGATTGAAATGCGAAAGAATTGTAACGGGGAGCGCAAGATCGTGTGACTTCATTGGCGATCGCACAACAGGAAATGCAGAACTAAAAGGAAATGATACATTAATACCCGTTACGGATGCGTAAAAATGAATGCTTAAGCAATTCACGTACAGCTGAATTAATCATAATTAAGTTATCACTAAGTTTGAACCCCTTTTATCGGATATAAAAGATCGGATATATAACGTCTTTCATATCCCTATAAAATGAATGCTGTTAAGGTGAGCAGAATTCCAAACATTCCTAAAATACAGCGCCTGTAAGAGATGTAAGGAGAGAAGAGTCAAAGTTCATCATACTGTCGACAATCCATTTGGCCATCTCCCGTACCATTAATCATTGCTTCTCACAATAGCGCAACTTTCTCATCACCTCCGAAAGCCTAGAAGGAGAAGAACATCAAGCAAGTGCAAACTTTCGCTATCTATTATCTTCTAAAACAGATAATAGGTGAATACTAGATAATTGCTTAAGCCATTAACCATTAATTACTTATCCTGGTCGAAGGTTAAGTCCGCTCAAAACTCATCCTCTCTTAAAAATTCATTCAAATTATATAATATAAACCAACAGTTGCACATTTGCTTGTTGTTACGCAAGAAGTCGTTTTACGAAATCTCCTATTGATCTACGTTTAAATCTGTTTAAAGGTAACTATGACGACNTTTTAATAATAACAGCTCTGAATTTGATTTAAATTTTCACGCTAAATTTGAATTTTGTGCTACATTTGGGCGATGAAATATTTATTTTTAATTGTTACAAAATATAAGAGACGCCTCTAACGGTCAAATTTTTAATTAAATTTAAATTTTCAAATTTAAATTTAACGGTTCCACGTGGAATTTAACGGTTCGAACTACAAAACAGAACTATTTGATGCAAATTATAATAAATTTTAGTTAATTATGATTTAACATTTTATATAATTAAAAGTAGGATAGTTAATTTCATTAAGATCAAACACATACACGAGTTTAGAGATGCTAAAAAAAGAAAAAAAAATGGCGGGTCGCTAAATTAGTTCCACAAATTTTATAGTCTAACAGAAGAGATTTTTATGGTACGTTTTATACTTTAAGAAAGATAATTTCGGTTTTGTTTTATGGCTAAAGGGCCTCTTGGGCCAAACTTAAAGGAGAAGATGAGATATGGTCGCTAACATATAAATTATATTGTAGTATTGGAGAAGAGGATGTAAATGTGATTCGAAGAAAGTTTTTATCTTTTAATACAGTCAAAAGGGTGCTGTAAATGATTATCGAGCGGGATATTTTAAGTATTTTTTAAATAATTAACGATGATAATTGATTTAGAAAGTTTGCCTTTTGGTCATTTTACTCCTCTCATACATTTTAAATTTGCACTTTCGGATTTTTATGGTAATTTATTTTACACTCATTTTTTTCTTAATTTAGATATTAAGTTACTTATAAAGCCTTTCCCCTTTTTGGTTCCATAAGTGGTGTGTGTGGTGCTTTAAGCCTGGTACACACGTACAGGTATGCCTGAACATGTGGATGTATTTATTGTGGACTCTATTTATATATAATAGAGGGGAAAGTATGGCAATCGGTAAACAAATGACCCCCAAGATTTTTGGACTCGTCAAGAAATGCAAAAAAATTTGGGTTTTTTTTCTGTGTGAATGTTAGTGTGCGTGGGAGGAGCACGATTTTGTTCACCCTCTTTAAAGCTTAATAATTCCCGTGCTTTAGGTCGAAACTTTTTATGACAGATGGAGCCACACGCGGTTTTAAATGTTGCCGGGAAAGTTGCGCAACTCGTTGCTGAAGGTTTTGATTTTATGAATTTTTGTAAAAATCATACTATATCTGCACGCTATGAAATGTATGCCATTTAGGCATTTAATCCACAGAGTTTTCCAAGATTTCTTCATTTGAATAGGGGCCAATTATCCATAGAAAGTCCTTGAGATGAACACTTTTGGCCAATGTGTTTCATTGCGTAAGTGATCAAAACAAAACTTACGCTACGAGAATTTCTAGACAATAGAACACCTTTAGAAGAAATTTCTTGGAGACAATAGCAACTTTACAAACTCTTTGCTTTCGCAGAAGTCAAGAAAAACTCTCTGAACTCCTTCCTAACGCGATACCAAGGCTCTTCTTGTACCAGAATCCACAATATTAATCCCCACCGTGTCGAATTTCTGAACCGTTTTATTGGGATTGTCGTACAAACATGTTGATTATAAGAATATTCTTGTAATTATTGTTTTAAAATAATTAAAAATGTTCTTTTTTTTATATTCCAGATGGATGTCTGCACTCACAGCAGTAATGTAGATGATGAGACTGGTGACCAGAATCCTTCTTCTTTTCTTTGCCCTTTCTCTAGTTTCTTTGATTTTTATTGGGAGATGCGGATTCAAGTTGGAAGAATTAGGAACCTCACAGACTTCGGTGCTAACAGAACTTGATGAACAGAATACGCCATCTTATGTCGAATTACTTCGTAGGAAAGACGAAGAATACAGAAGAGATACCGAGAAATTGCAAGAGCAGATAAACGAATTGAAGAGGAAGCTTCAAGAAGGCGTGAAACCGATACCTTTAGAAAGTAAATTTATTGAAGATCACGACGAGTGCACAGATTATATAAAGAAGCAAATAAATGCAGCGGAAATTCGCCATGGTGTTCAACTGAATAATGAGTATGAAGTGATACCTTTCAGTCATTTTACTTTCAGTAGAGTCTATCCAGTTTCTTTGGGATTAGGGAAAAGAGTTGTCGAAAAACCCATAGGTTACAAGAGGAAGGATCTTCTAGAAGTATTTGTCAGAGCTTTAGAAGTGATTAACAGAGGTAGGAAAGGAAAGCAACGTTATACAGTGGATGATTTTGTTGAGGGTATGTACAGAAACGAGCCAACAACGGGCACGCAGTATCATCTTTATTTCAAAGAGAAGAACGTTACGAAAGCTTATCATAGAGTGGTGCTGATGAGACCTTTTTCTACCGTTCAAACCATTTCTAACGAAGTGGTAAAGACATCGAGAGAGCTCATCAATATAATCCTTCCTCTTTCAGGAAGAATTGAAACATTTCGTAGCTTCATGGAAAAGTTCGTGAAGGTGTGTATCAAACACGACAAAAAAGTATTTTTGACTGTTGTATATTTTGGCCAGAAAGGACTTCAAGATGTTCGCATCATCCTGACTAAAGTGTCGAGAGAGACTCGCTTTCGTAATGTTAAATTACTGACCTTGAACGAAACGTTTTCTCGCGGGAAAGGCCTTCAATTAGGCGCACAACACTGGACGAAAGGTGACGTTCTACTCTTCATGTGCGACGTTGACATCATATTTTCAGCGAAATTCTTAGAAAGGTGCCGAATGAATGCCTCGCCGGGTAGGAAAGTGTATTATCCCATAGTCTTCAGCTTATATAATCCTTCGAACGTGTATAGTTTGCAAGGTAAAGTGATACCATCAGAAACAGAACAATTGGTGATCTCAAGAGACACTGGATTCTGGAGAGATTTCGGCTACGGAATGACTTGCCAATACCGCAGCGATTTCGTCAACATTAAAGGATTTGATGAAGAAATTGTCGGATGGGGAGGAGAAGATGTAATGCTATATCGTAAGTATGTTCGTAGCCATCTTACAGTTGTTAGGTCTACAGATCCAGGAATCTTTCACATCTGGCACGACAAAGAATGTGATCCTAAATTATCCGTAGAACAATACAGAGCCTGTTTAAGATCTAGAGCATTAAGTGAAGCATCGCATGCCCAATTAGGACTTTTAGCTTTTGGAGACGAGTTAAAGAAACATCAAGAAAGCTCTGTTGATAATTTCTCACAATCTGCGGGTTACAAAGACTCCTACAATGCGGTCGATGGATTATAAATTTACTATATTTTGTTTTTTAATTAATTTAAAATTTAGATAACCATATTAATTTATTAATTTGTAAATTCAAGTTTATTAAAATTCTCAAGAATATATTATTTGGGAGGTAAAGAATTTCTTTTTAGACGAGTATCTGTTCAATTTTAAAGATTTAAAGTTGCGATAAGTTACCTTTTCAGCAGCTATATTAGAATTTTATGGACGAATTACTCGAAGATGCTAAAGTACTTCATCTTTAAATCTAGGCGAATTGAAAAGATTTCTAGATGGAGAGAGGATTTTTCAACATGTTTCTAAAGGAATTTCACTTTAAATTGTGGACTTTTCACTTATAGAAAAGTCTTCTTTCTTAAAAAGTTAAGAAAAAGAAAAAAAAAAGAAAGAAATTGGAGTGGATCCAAACAACTTGATGAATCCTTATTACCAATTAAAGCTTCAATCATTCCACCTTAGATAATTGCTATAGAGCAAAGTATCACCCGAGAGCAATAATAACAATTAGAAACGACGACATGGGGGACATTAAAAAAACGTGCCATAACCCCAAAATAAATTACCCCGAAGAAAAAGAATTCCATATTTATTTTCGAAAGGTCATAGCAACCTTAGGAAATCCTGTTACAATATTTATGTTCTGGTGCTAGATAGAGGTCTTAAACGAAGCGTATCTGGGGAGCTATAAAGTTTACTTTGGTGTCAAACAGCCGTCAGATAATTTAATCTTGTAACAAGATGACTGCTAATGGTCTTGCATGTCTTGAGGGAATACTTTGTCTTCTTCTAGCTCTGACTAATGTTGCCAAACTGTCCAGACTCTTTAATCCGTTTAGAGAAAGTCTGGATAGAATCCAAAATTCTCTTTAAGATAGAAATGGTTTCAAATCATCTGCAACAATCTCTTCTTTAACGTAATTATTTATGAATTAACCATTATTAATTAATTCTTATCATCATATATAGCTAGTTATCAAATAGGAAATTGATTTATAAATTATGTAATTATCAATATCATCGATAAGTCTCGATATATGAAAAATTCTTCTTTTTTAACATTTGTAAATGGAATTTAATAATTTTTCTAAGAAACCGTGAGGAATTTTAAGCAAACTTTAAGAAAATATAAACATTTTTCGAAAAGAAGCGGTTAAATTGTAATCAATGTACCGAAATCTGTCAGATGACGAATCAGACTGATGGATATACGCATTTGCAAGTTGAGCAAAGCGTTTAAAATTGTATTATGGAAGTTTTTAAAGAGATTTGAATGCATTATGGAGGAGAAAAGTAAAATCCATCAATATACAGAAGAAGAATGAGGAAGTAAAAGGTAAAGTTGTGCAAAATAGTGTGTATAGCCCTTTCTCGATCAACAAGAAGATAAAAAAATAACAAAAGCCATTACCTGTGGATGACCATACATTATCCGGAGAGCTTTTCTTATTCTTTTAACGTGATCGCAAATACAATTGATGCACATCCACGCATCAGAATCTTCTATTGATTCTTTCCAATACATTCTACAGTTTGTCTTTCTATAGACTACATCTCCAAAGCTATTTTCTCTTTTATCTATGTACTTTTTCTTATTCTTTCTCTAACTGAAAACAAGTCGAACTTCTTCGAAGTTTATAAAATATGGTTTCAGTTTCTAAAAATATCGAGAAAACAATTTTCTTAAACTTCCCTCCTCCTTTTCTCTCTCTCCTCATCTTCCATTGATGCTGAAGAGATTGCGTCTAAACTCATTAACAGTATCACCTCGTTAATCAGCTAGAAAAATCTAAGATTTAAAAGTTATCTTTTCTCCACATTAATGATATTTTAAGTTAAAATTCTTCCTTTTTTAGTTGAGGGTCATTAATAATTGTAAAATTGAAGTATTCAGATTTATGCAAATAAATCATGTGTAAATGACAACTCCATCCAGTTCTAGCAGAAAAAGATGGAAGTTTTGAAGGAGTATCTGGAGTTTTATCGAATAATTTTCTATGGAGAACCTTTATAAAAGCTGAAAAATTCCAGTAAATTTATGGTACTTCATCATAATTTCAACATTCTGTTTCGTTTGAAGCTTCCGCAGTTGTTTCTACTACATCAAACACATACACACAAAATAAGTACAAGAAATCTCTATATAGCGCCTTCCTAAATAAATACTCGTGAATGAATTTTCTCCATAAACATTGAGTATTTTGCATTACTAAAATGATTCTCTAACTGGTGTGTGTCTGCGTGTACACTTCATTACTATCCTGGGTACTTCGGTTTAGCGCTACACTCAATATAAATGGTGGCACTAAATCGAAATACCGCTGTATATAACTAAATTACACTTTCAAAATATGATATTTTTTAATTATTTTTCCTTCTTAAACATCAACATCTATATTAATCTGTGCGTTAAAAATTCATATAATTATCACCGATGTGTTTATAAACACAGAAATTATCGAGTTGGCAGCATTTTTTTTCCTTATTCCTCCTCTCAATCCTCATTAAAGTCTCTCTTTTTTTTTAAAAAAAAAAAAAATTACCTACGAAGCTACGTATTTTCCCTAGAATTAATGAGGCATCGTATTCGACAAACAACGATCTTTCATCACGGAGGAAACGATAATCTGGATGTTTTCCTGAGAAAAACATTAATCAAAACACTAATAACTCCATCGACAGCGAACATTTCTTCTAGAAAAGTATCCACTCCGTTTCTGTAAAGGTTTTTTTATTATTTTAAAGTGTTACAAACTCGCTCTTCCTTTAAATTAAATGTTAAATAAACGATTTACCTCATTAACTCGTTCAACGTCAGGGATGGTTCGGTGTTCCATAGAGATACAATTATCCTGCAGGCGTGCATTCGAATTGACTCTACTTCCGATCGTAGTAGAATGTTAATCACCGGTTGTATACGTTGTACCTATAATAAAATGTTAAGCTGTTAAATGGGGGGGGGATTTCTACAAGATTCGTCTTTGTTTACATTCAGTTTTAGCCCGTTATACAATGGATTAAACTGTATATTTTATTTTTCCAGTATTTATAGATTATTTTGGCATATAATACATTAAAAAAAGTGAGAAAAACACTCACTAATAGAAGCGAACTGGGTGGAAATTCAGAAAAGTTTGCAAGTGTTCTTGCTATTTGTAACACAAGTTCTTTAGGTCCTTCGCTGTAATTTTCTAATAAATTAGCAACTTCTGTTAGATAAGATTGTAAAGCATTCTGCCAAAGATAATAAAATAATTCAATTTTTGTCATTAAATAAATAAATAAATGACTTTTTTAGCATACCTGATCACCTAGAATGGTTGCTAAATTGCCAATTAAACAGACTGTACTTTGGAGAAGTGACGTATTTTTTGTATCTCCTCTTAAGGCGTTTAGTATTGGATAACCATTGACTTGATCTTCCTGAAAAGAAGAAGAGAGAAGAAGGAAAAAAAAAACACGTAAAACTGAAATTAAAAATTGAAAAGTAACATGGATGACGTAATAATGTTGTAGATTGTTACGTAGTACTTAAATCTACAACTCTAATTGTTAAATCATACGTAACAATGCTTTGTTTTGTTTCAAATTTGTTGCATCTATGACGTAACAATATAGTAGTAGATTTAACTATTACGTCACAATTTTCAAAATTCAAATTAGATTTTTTAATTGTTACGTCATACAATTTTAATATTTTAACTGACGAATAGTGAGTTTTAAAAGAAAAATTTACTTGTATTAACCGGAGTCGTAAATTCTCTTGTCCAGTTGATAAATAAGCTAAAATCTTCATTAAAATTTCTTTTTTCTAAATAAATAAAAATCATCATCTATATAATTTATTATATTGTCATAATATAATGACGATTAACTTACTTGCAAATCATCGGTTTTAAGAGAATTTAAAATCTTGTATAATGCAGAAGGATTCTATTATTTAAAACAAAAGTAATGATAAAGTATTGTTGCCTATTTTATATATATATAAATTTTAAGTATTTATACCTGTAGAAGCATGGGATGAAGATCTGGATTTTCTGTAAGGCAACATATTATCCTAGCTGCTAATAGAGAGGTAGTGTCAGGATTCTCTAATAATTCTAACAACGGTTGTGTGGTGCCCTCTTGTAACACTAAAAGTAATCAACATTTATTATGTATCTACAGATAATGCATATAATAAAGTAAACAAAACACACCTGTTACTTTATCTTCGAAACATTTACAAAATAAAGCTAAGGCACTGAGAGAATTGTTTACTATTTTAACTTTATCTTGAGATGTTGCTAAGAAACTTAATAAAAAAATTAATTAATATTTTTATTATTATTTATTAATGTATAGGTGTATATAATTCTTACTGTTTTAAGGCTTTTATTGCACCCGATATCTTCAATAGAGGAATCAGAGCCATTTGTTGGGTTAATGTATTAAGTGATTGAGCTACAGCTTCCTGAGATAGATAGATAGATTAATTAATAATTAATTATAGAAAATATATAAGAAATGAAACTAAATTTTTCATACCTTAATTATGTCGTCGTCGTGAGCCGCTAGAAAAATTAACGTTTGTACACCTCCTGATTCTATCACCTGTGAAGATGATGTTCCATATACTAAAACGTAATTTACTACGTAAATAATGTACTCACTTGTACTAGATTATCAATGTTTTTCGTCATCGAATCCAAACCTATTGCAGCTTCCTGTTTGCATTTCTTCATATAAATAAATTTTAAAAATTACCCTCGGATATATTCTTCCAATAAGACTTAATTTATTTTAAAGATAATTAACTTACTGCTTGCTGTTCGCGTGATTTGGCAATTAATTCAGAAATAGGTCGACACGCTGTACATACTTTTTGCATTTCTTCTGTCCCAAATTGGGGTAGAGACACCTAAAAATATTAATATAATTCAATATAAAACTAGGCTAGAGATTCTTAAATATAATTCTAAGTGTAATTTATGAGTTTCTATATAAACTTAAACATTATTAATAATAGCTAAAACTCCTCCCCTAAACGTAGTTATAGTACGAATCCACCCTCTAAATATGGATATAGGGGAGGGGTTCATCATTATCTAAAGTTATATTTAGGAAGATGATATATAATTACGAACCCCACCCCTAAATATAGTTTAATAATCAGTAAATTCTAAATTTAGACGATAATTACTGAGTCCCCACGTATTTATGATCTGAATTGTAGTATAGTTACGAAATCATTCACCAAAAATACCCTTTTAAAATCCTAATTTTATATGAAGGATCCTTATTGTTTGCACACACGACAACATATGTTACATATAAACACGAGTGAAAATTAAAAGAGCGTGTATGTGTCATAGAGGAGGGGGGTGAAGTTTAGTGACATCACACATATAACACCTCCTCCCCCCTAACTTACCTTTTCGTAACAGCATTTATTACAAAATACACGTCCACAATTTCGACAGTGATGTTTCCGTTTAAACTGACTAAATTTTAGGTGACATAAATGACAATTTTGTGACTCTTCATCCGGGATCCATCTTCGTAAAGGAAAAACAAACAAAAATTACTAAGTTCAAAGGTCAAACGGAGGTGCTAGCTCAAGCTTTATATATATATAAATTTTAAGTATTTATACCTGTAGAAGCATGGGATGAAGATCTGGATTTTCTGTAAGGCAACATATTATCCTAGCTGCTAATAGAGACGTAGTGTCAGGATTCTCTAATAATTCTAACAACGGTTGTGTGGTGCCCTCTTGTAACACTAAAAGTAATCAACATTTATTATGTATCTACAGATAATGCATATAATAAAGTAAACAAAACACACCTGTTACTTTATCTTCGAAACATTTACAAAATAAAGCTAAGGCACTGAGAGAATTGTTTACTATTTTAACTTTATCTTGAGATGTTGCTAAGANAATAAATTAATTTTAATAATAATAATACGTATTTAGGTCAAAAAGTCACCAAAATTTTCCACGTTTGACCTTTGTTTACTATCGGAAATGTTACATAAATAATATTTTTATCGATAAATATATTATAGAATTTATTTTGTAAATTTCCCGATAGATGGCGCGACAAGAAAAAAGTATTTATTTTTTATATTTAATTTAAATATATGTATTATAATTGTAAAAATTCTTTAAACCGGTTTAAAATCATTTAAAATAAGGAGAGAGAGAGAGAGAGAGCTAAACAAAAAATATGCATTTAAATATTTTTAATTTACATTTCATGCAACATACTTTACAAATTTACAACCATTAAAAACATTTCGGTCTGTTTAAATAAATAAATCGTATGACAAAGCCAAAGTAATAACAATTTTATCATTTTTAAATGAAGGAAACAGAAAAAAATAAATAAAATTGTTCATTTCTTTCCAAAATTCGTCCCTTCTGACGTTGCAAAAGCTGGTCACGTGATCGAAATACAGCTAGAATCACGTGACTGTTAGTCACGTGACTAAAGTGGCATTAATGCAGCTGGATAAGCGCATATCAACGTGTTCTATCAATACATTTTTTAAAAATATATATTAAAAAACTCCACTTTTTCTGACATTTTTTAAATCTTTTTTTTAAGCTCTTAAAAGAATATTTATTTATCAAATTAAAATAATAATAATAATAATAATAACACGTGGAGTCATGATAAAGTTGTCTATTTCGTAACAATGACATTATATAACTTATATGTAATCCATTTCAACGAAATATACATGAATGTCACGTGCTACTTTCCGCTACAACAGCACGTGTCTAGTGTAATTTACATAAATGTTTATGTAGCACGTGGTTTTTTGAAACGGACAGATCACGTTACCGGAAACTTACAAAGAAAACAAAAAAAGACGTGACGTCGTATCGAATCACGTTATCAATATTTTAAATTATATTAGAAATTCCTTACTTTTATTATTATTATTATTTTTTTAATGTAAAATTTAATTTTTTAAATCGCATCCTTAAATACGACAACGTACAGACATACAGATTGACATCGTTATACGATTCTTGTGCTGTTTTTTTTTTTTAATATACTGTACTAAACATTTCTATTTAATTTGTTTTTTTTTTCTTACGTGATTGGCTCTAAATTATGCCACTTTGTTACAGTATTTCGAGGATTTGCAATCATTTCCTGCCATTGTAATAACTGTTCTCCTCGTGCGTATAAGAAGGGACCTAGTACGACTTTTCCTTGAGGATCATCTTTAACTAGAGGTGTTGGTCCGGCTATAACAACTGTTATAGTTAAATGACATGAATCGAAGTACTTTGCTGTGATTGCGAATGTGAATGTTTCATCAAAAATCACTTCTCCTCCCGGTAAGTTTAGGTGTTTTAGTGCCGTTTTCTTACTTTTTAGTATTTTCCTCCCGTGATGAAGTTGAACTTTAGCGTAGATTCCTGCATTAAATAAATAAACAAGTATTTAGAACAATTTTATGATTAAAAAAAAAAGTATGTTTTAGTTTAATTATATAATAGATTTAAGCTTATTTTTACAAGGGGAACGTTTACAAACCATATAACTGAAGGGGTAGGGGGTAAGTCAATGGCTACCACTACAAAGATGGGAGGAGGTAGAAGACATCACCGAACTTTGAACTCTTATAATTGTTATTTGTAACTGATCGTAGGGAGGTCTTTTTAGTGTGTTTATATGTCCATTTTTGTTTGTTCAGCGGGAGCTGTAAGAAAGCTTTCGCTATTCTTCCACCTGGTGTTCAAATTTGAAAATACGTAAGAATATTTGGGGGAAGGGGGTCCGGCTTCCTTAGTAGGGGTGACTTGCTTAGCTACAAAGGGTCACCAGAACGAAAAAAAGGGTCAAAATTTGTAAAATAAAGTGTTATGTGGTTTGTGAACGTTTCCAAAATTATGAAATTATTATCTATGTGCTAGATCTTGTTGAATGAGATATTCTACTTTTAAATAACCAACGAATTTATGGGAAATTACAATAAAATTCATTGGTTATTAGCATAAAGAAGCTATTATCTTTGATTTTTTTATTATTAAAATAATTTTAAAAACACATAAAGGAAATAAATTAATAAAAAAAATTCAAATAGTTTATAGATTAGGTATAAAAATATAGAGTAGTTCGCGTGCAGCGCCATCTGTTAGAAATTCTTGTAATTTTTTGAGTTTTAAATTTGAAAAAAATTAAAATTAGAAAAAGCATAATATGTTTTAAAATTAACTTAAATAATTAAAATAAATATTTTTTAATATAAAAAATTTACCTGCTTCGCTAGTATCAATTCCCCGAATATTTTTCAATCGGCATACTGTAATTTTTATTCTGCTATTAAATGGGTTACAAGACAACGAAACTTGTATTTCACCTAAAGAAGAAGGCTGAAAAACATTTAAAATACAATAAATACTTCAAAAAAATTAATTATTTAAACAAAATTTGAAAATAATTAATTTGCCACTTACTTGCGATGCAGATTCTAAATCTCTCCACAAGACGTCGTTAGTTGTCAAGTCGACACGTGACAAAGTTACAATCACGTGGCCGAGGCAGTGACGTACTCTACGTTTATCCACATCGTACACGGAAATTCTCAATGTTCTTTTGGTTAATTCATCTTTTTTCACCTAAATGTAATCATAAATTCATATATTCTAGGAAATTTCAATAAAATTTAATACGTAACATCCAATAACGGCCATCTTTAAATGGCGGCCATTTTTTTTATGTACCCCTCAGTTCGTTGTACAGAGGTTTGATTGTATTCGTAACAATGTTTGAGCTATTGGCCTTTTTAAATTGGTCATTTCTTGAGCATTGTAAGTTAAAAAATAGGAAGAAAAGTAAGACCACCAAAAAATACAATGGCCAATTAGGTTTTCTTAACTCTGATAGGTCCTGGTAGAACACCACGGCACAATTTAAGTCCTAATAAAATACAATGTATATGAATATACAATGCACTTGCATATGCCAGGGCCTGCCAGAGTATATGCACGTATGCCAGGTTCTTTCAGGGTATACGTATATATGTGGTAAGCTTCTATTATAGTCAATCCTTTCTATAATATACTGAAGATACAGTACAATATGAGCATTCAGGGGATTTTTATTACGAGATATTAGCACAAAAAAGATCATCATCTATGCTCGTATAATAGGTATAAAACAATGTTTTACAATTAATTTTTACGATAAAATTACATGAAATGAAATTTTCTTACCTGAAATGTAAATATTTCGTGAAATTTCGGCGCTAAAGTTCGTTTCCTCACTTTGGACTGCTGGAAATTTTCTTCGTCTGGTAATAGGTAAAGTTTTACGAAAGGATCACGTGGAGTATTATTTAACCCCCTACCTATCAATTATAATGTGAAGATTTACATTCTCATATTATACACGAATAAATCAACAAATAAAATAATCTAAAACTTAAATATAAATTATCAATACTTTATTTAAATCTCGATATAGCACCACCCTCGTTGAGCGCCCTTTGGTATCAACGAATTACGATTTTGCATTGCGAATTACCTTGTCATTAAACACACGACTTTCAGACACTAACTCAAACGTACTGTACTGTACGTGCACGCCCCCGAACTTAGGTCTATATAAAATTCTCATTATTTGAAGTACTGTACTTCTGTTTATCGCTACTCTGTATAGTGCCTCTGGAATTGGCAATAACTCAAGTTATTTCCAGTTATTTCCGAGAACTTTTAGTATACAGAATGGTCTTATTTCCTCCTCCTTCTTTACTTCTTTCAGTAACTACAATTATGGGCGGATCGCGGGAAGGCCCGTAGGATGCGGCTTCAACTTGCCTTCTGAGAGTTTCCCCGAATAAATACTGGTACCTCAAGTAGTAAAATAATAATTTGTAAGACACGTGTTCCAGAAAATTTCTGGATCCTCTATTGCCCATAACGTCTTATTTTTAGTATTGTTTAGTACTGACTTGTAAGAATCAGTACTTATTAGGCATAAATTCTAAATTAATATTCTTAGTTGAGTATTAAAAATGATATTCAACTTTAATTGTTTACTATATAAAGAAAACAACAGAACATATTAATGACATCACTCACGAAAACAACACGAAATAATAATACACATACACAATGTACTAAAAACCCAAGTACACACATGCAATACACAGACGTGCATAGAATAAAAAGACACACCTAAACCACAAACATAAAATTATACATTAAATTTACGTTTAATAAAATTAGTTCTATATTTTAATGGACAAACAACCAGACATTCAATAATTCTGAACGTAAAAAAAAAATGTTTTTTCAGAGGGAATTAGATTTTCTAAGAAACATAATTTAAAAATAAAAATTTAAATATTTAACGAAATTTTTTCCATTTTAAAGATTATCTTCACGAAACAATCCTCAATTATTGAAGGATTTGCTTTAAGTTACGAAACAAAATCGATAAAATGTAGTAAACACGTAGATTTTGTTTGTTTTTTATAAGATTATAAATATATATATATATAAATAATATCGATTAATGGAAATTATTCGAAAAATATTTATATTTTAGTGAATAATTTATGTTCAGTTCCATGAATTTTTCATCTTCTTCAACAGAAAAATGTACACTTAATGGAAGTTATATTTTGAGAAGTGAAGTAAACAGTTTCTGAATAAAATTTGAATTTTTAGTAGTTTGTTTAAGCCTTAGAATACTAAAAAAAAAAAAATAAAAATTTTCTACTTCTAAGAAAACAGTACTTCAAGACTGTTTATGGTAAGGAAACTTAGACCATGGGCAAAAACATGGCGTTGGCTCGAGGCATGATGTGTCTAATTAGGAGGATGCTGAGGATTTCGTAGAGGAGGACACAAAAATGAACTCGTGTTGAGCGTTAAAACGAGAAATATAAAGTATTTTTGATGTTTAAATGAAAAGAAGGTATAAGTATTGTTAAGAAGGTTGTGTAGAAGTACAGGAAAGCAAGGACATAGAGTACAAACTGAATGCTCAAGAATAGCTAAGGAGTGGATTATACATTTGTGGGTCTTGATTTACAATATGTAACAGCTACTAGTATACTATTGTACTACACCACACAATCATTAATACCATAAGATATGCAGATGACACAGTCCTGCTGGCAGAATCTCTTAATGGTCTTGCTAGACAGAATAGTGGAATTTAGTGAGAAATATAGTCTTACTTTCAATGTAAAGAAAACAAAATTTATGAAAATTACTAAGGATATCAGAAGTAACAATAATGAAGCTTTAGTTAAACCACTTAAAAGATAAACAAGATGAGAAAGTACACAGTACCCAAGTAGATATATCTTTGATGAGAAAGTACAAAGATATATCTGCTTGGGTACTGTGATCAATATAAACTTCTGATTGTTCAGAAGAAATAAGAGTGAGGATAGAAAAAGCAAGGGCTAATTTTTTCAAAATGAAGAAAGTATTTTCCAGTAAAGATTTAAACTTAAGTGAGGTGCTATATATTCAGTATACTCCTGTATGAAATAGAAGCCTGAACATTAAAGAAGACTTGAACTATGGATATACAGAAGAATATTAGAGAGGTTGCGGCCGACGTTTTCAACGCGAAAACGTGTACGTAGGACATTCAGCGCCGCCATCCTGTAAGCCTAGAAGTTTGACAATGGCGTTTAGAACGTCGAGCATGATTCCACTGACGTTCCAAACGCCATTGTCAAACTTCTAGGCTTACAGGATGGTGGCGCTTAACGTCCGACGTACACGTTTTCGCGTTGAAAACGTCGGCCGCAACCTCTCTATTGGTAATTTTATCCGTCCATGATAGTTTCAATGTGGAGGTACCAAGAAGATATAACATTGAACATGAAAAGAGGAAAAGTTCAGTACTTGGGCCATATCATAAGAGGAGAGAAATACAATCTATTGCAAGTGATATTTTAAGGAAAAATAAAAGGTAGAAGAAGTAGAGGAAGGAGAATATCATGGCTGAGCAATTTGAGATAATGGTATGACTGTAGTTTAGTTTCAGCCAACTTTTCAGAGCAGTAGTTTCAAAAGAGAAGATTGTCAATCATCATAGCTATCTTCGGAACGGTGATGGCACTTGAAATACTATACCATACTATATAGTACACTTTTAAAACTAACCGATTAGCCTCACTATAGTACACTAGTATGCAATAGCAGATACAAAAAGTAAAAAACAGGCCCTACGAAATTTTTTACTACCCGAGGTACCCGGATTTACTCGGGGGAAAAACGCAGAAGGGGTGCAACAGCGCAGTGTCCACCTCTTGGATCGAGGCCCATCATAGCATGAAGCCCTAAGCTTTAGCTTACAAAATTAAAATGGTATCTAAAGATATAATGATGATTTTAAATATTTAAAATATATTTCTGCTTCGTTATTTTAGAAATTTATTCAAGTGTTTCTTCATATTGAATTATGCCATTAAGTAAAAAGCTCCTAAAACTTTAATTTTCTTTAAAAAACACTTATTTTACAACTTGAAAAAGTAATTTAAAAAGAAAAATATTGATTTAAAATACAAGCAAACCTGTTAAATATTTAGCTCGAATGATGTTGACTTCTAATTGCTCCTCATCTTCTTTATACAGTAGAGTAAACCAAATCCTTCCATGAATGCAGGGGGGAATATTTGTATCTTCTTCATCAGAAACTCTAGGGGGGAAAATATAAAAACTTAATCTGCTTTAATATTTAACTTTCGTGCTATTCAATTGTTTTTGTATGTTTAATTAGCTTCGTATTATCCGAAAGAGTGGATAAAGTATTCCCTAGGCAACAAGTGACGATAGTACACGTCACAGTAGCCACTTCACAATCGTTCTCAGTATATTAAAGGTATATAATTACATCGTTTTTTTCGTCATAAATTCGAAGTGACGAGAACAAAATTATAATCGATACGATGCCAAAACTAAAAAGTTAAGAAGTGAAGCGCGACACATCTTGACACGTGCTAATTTTCTACAACAAATTAAATTAAAATTAACCTGTATAAATCCGGTTGAACGGTACCCAAATAGGTAGGTGAACCTATCGTGTGCCATCTGGAGAGTACAGGTCGGGGTTGAACACACTCAGAAGTCAATCTAGGATGAGAAGGTAAATCTAACGATGCCGACTGAACTAGCGTTGATCTTCTACTAGAAGGTGGACGATATAAGAAGAGAGGATCAGTAACATCTTCCGAACCGGAGGAGCTAAATGTGGGTGGAGAGTTTTGCACGGAGCTACGAAAAATTCAAAGCAAATAATTAGTTTCAATGGCATAATTTTAATTAATTTTATCAAAGTATTATCTCATTCATTAAGCAGGAAAGAGTGGATTTATCACTGGCGCCCACGTATAAAATGTGATTAGGGGGATGGAAGATGCTCAGTTCAAACTACCGTTGTGCGATACAGTAACAACGCCCACGTCTTTTCCCTGTTTATTGTCACAAGGTGACCTTAACTTGATTTTTTTAAGGTGGAAAGAATATTTGCTTTTATCACACACAATATATATATATATATATATATAGAACAGTAGAAACTCAATAATCCAAAACAGTTAAGAAAAACTAAAGGAACATAGAAGGTGTACCGTCATGTATTATTTTCCAAATGACTGCAGTATTAAACTGGGCTACTTCTCTGCAGTTATTTTAAATTAATTTATAAATAATTTGTCGCTAGAGACAGGCGTTAGGCACCATCTCTTATTAAATTTAATAAGAGGTGGCAACTAATGCCTGTCTGTAATGACAGTAACCCAGTTTAATATGGCAGTCATCTGGCATATTACTAATATATCAAGTTTTGTGATCTTTGTACCATTGTGAAACTAAATATGTATAACATTATGTTAAATTTTAAGTAAATTAATTTACTTTCAAAATGTAATAATTGCATTACAGTATTTATAGTTCACAAAATGTAAATGCACAGTGCTGAATGTACCCAACGTACAGTACAAAAACATAAGTTTCTAGATTATCTGAAAGACCATTCCCGTCAAGTTCGGATAATTGAGTTTCTACTAATATGTATATATATCAAGCTAATTTTAAATTGCTTAATTTTCTTGATATTTCATTACAGAGAATTTAAAAACATTTAAAGCTTAAAAATTGTTAATTATCAATTGTAAATAAAAAAAAAGTGTTATAAATTGATATTAGATGAGTTCATCAGAATGGAAAGTTTGTATTTGAAATGTTTGTATCTCAAATAGTTAAATTATGAATTTGTCTAAAAAAATTTTTTTTGTTAAAGGCTGTTGATACAACAGATTTATTTTTGTATAAAAAAAAATAATTTAAAAATTATTTTCAGTACATAAAGATATGGATCACCTCAAATATTTATAATATAATCTATATGATTTTTAAAGCATATATAGTATAT